>NC_142471.1:12424242-12727272 GCF_049115385.1 Moschus berezovskii | reverse complement strand
ATAAAATTTATTATTATTAAACAAACTAGCTATTTGAACCTCCTTGGGGCCTATTTCCTCATTGGTATTATATTAGTGCTTCTAAAACTTTCCCACTAAAGTCCCCCTAAAAGCATCTGGTCAGAATGTATCCCCTGGAGGCCGGCTGGCAGTGTAAACTGAAGAGAGAATTCTCAAGTGAAAAAAAGTCCCTTCCATTTGTCTTACATTTATGTAACAGCTTACATTTTTTTTATTATACATTTTCTTAATTGCATTTTGCATTCTGCTTCATATTAAATCTTTATCTAATTTTTTTTAAATGTCATAGTTCAAATTCTCTTCAACCACCTTTGACATTTCAGGAAGAAGAACTTCGATCATCTTGTGGCTCTGGGTCCCCTCAGCCCACCCACAGGAGTGGGTGGGCCCTGTGGGAAATGCACTCCATTGATCCCTGCTATGCAAACTGTGGTAGAAGCATCCCTAGAAGCTGCTGGGAAACGAAGAATCAGGCCTCACCTCAGACCCACAGGAGCTGAGCTGCATGTTAGAAAGATCCTTGGGTGATTAGTATGCATGTTAAAGCCGAGAAGCATTTAACTTGATCATCTCCAAGGAACTGCGAGCTCTAACCTACTGTGATTAAGTAAGATGGAGAAATCAGCAAACAGTCATTGAACAGCTAATGTGAGCCTGACATTGTGCAAAATGGTGAGAGGAACCCAGAGATGACAGTGATAAGTCCTCCCTCTCCTGAGGGTTTTCTCACTGGAAACCAGGGAGGCGTGAGCAGTGAGCTGTTTCTACAGGAACTTGCCAGCTGCTCTATTAGAGATTTACTTAGCTATTCTTCAGAGATCATCCACTTTAAAAAGAAGTGAAAAATACAGGAGATGGGTGCTCTTTACCTGGAAATCTTGAAAAAAATGACCTTAATTTTCTATCTATTCCCTTCACTACTTCTCTACCTATCTCCAGCCCAATTAAAAACTTCTCAGTGTTCTAATATATTATGCTTACATTCCTACACATATCACTAGTGTTGAAAAAAATAAAAGACATGGTGTGAACAAGAAATAAAAATCCATTTTCAGAAGACCAGCAATAAGCAATTTTCTCGTGGAAGCTCTTAGGGCGCGTAATGAGTTGTGTGTTCTCTGCAGACACCTGTATGCGGTTTCATCTTCGACATGTGCTCATTTGACTCTGTTGGTAATAATTCATGGGTTCGTTGGAAGCTGCCAGGCAATGAATGCTGTTCTGTACTTTATAGAGCTCTTATTTTCTCTCTAGGACAGTGTCATGCTGAGCAGTAGTTTCACCTGAATACAATAGGATGTGCATTGTTAGGAAAGATGGTCAAGCAGAAAAGGCAAAAAGTCAATGTAAGTCCAATCGGACTGTTTCTCCAGATATCTACAAGGGGGCCTGTGTCACTAAAAGGGACAAAGGTGGTGGAGCAGCTTCTGTAGTATGGCCAGATAACAATAGAACTGGTGGGTTATCTAAGATGATGGACTAAGATATTCTTTTTCTTTTGGGGGGCCATATGGCATGTGGAATCTTAGTTCCCTGATCAGGGATTGAAGCTGGGTCCCCTGCACTGGGAGTACAGTATCTTAACCACTGGACCACCAGGGAAGTCCCAAGGGCTGAGGGATTCTGTGAAGAGGTTCCTCTGACCTGGGAACAGGCAAAGAAAGGTGGGTTTCTCTCCTGCGCCTCCTAAGAATAGTTCCCTCACTTCCTGATCATATTTATATCTTGGTCCTTTTCCTGCCTAAATTCCTGAGCCTGTTATCAGTACCAGCCACCCAGCTGTCCCACATGCTCACTTTGAAGCCCATCCCATCTAGCCTGCATCCCTTCCCATCACTAAGTATGGCACACAAAGTCTACCCATGACCTTTTAAGCTTTAAGTCCAATGGCCTTCCAAGAGTTCTGCTTCTACTAGACTTTTCTTCAATATTTGAAATGGTTTTGTGTTTTAATCTCTTCTCTTCCTTTGGCACCTCATTATTTGGCTTCTTTTCACTATATCTGGCCTTCTCTTCTGTTTTGCCTTTCATGATCTAACCCCTCACCCTGTCTGTTAAATACAGCCACTTTCTGAGGTACAGTCTCTGCCTTCTTTAGCTACACTCTCATTTTTATATACTCATCTACTTCCATAGCTTCAAGTGAGGCTCCACTGAAAATACCTCCAGGATATAGACATAAGCATTTGTGGTTTCTATTCCCCAGAATCCAGTAACAAATCTCCCGCTGTCTCCCTGGCATTTGCAGATGATCAACAATCTCTCCACTGACCTGCATCTAACTCTTGCATCTACCTATTATCCTGGCCTGAGCCCTGGTCTTATCTGGGCCGTGAAGCCTTCAATGACTTCTAAGCCTATAACAACCCCTCTCTTCCTACTGATATGTGCCAGTTAGGATTTGCAAAGTAGTCTTTGCTCTTTGGTAGTTTTTCATTTCTATTAAAATTTTATGTATTTATTTATTTTTGGCCATACTGCACGGCATGTGGGATCTTAGTTCCCCAATCAGGGATTGAACTCATGTTCCCTATGGTGGAAGTGTGAATTTCTAACCACCGGACTTCCTGTTTTTTGGTATTTTACAGGGTTACTTTTCTCCCCAAGAAGGTACAGCATTGAGAAACTTTTGACATTGTACAGAGTAAGATTTCTGCCTTGCATTACTCATTCATTTAACAATTATGATGGAGTGTCTGCTGTGTGCCAGGCACTGTTCTATGTGCTAGGAATAGGAGTTGACAGGGTTGACCATCAAGAAGCTTCTATTCTGCAACAGGAGGGGGACCTGGCCAATAAAATACATATTTATTTTATATATCTATTTGTGGTGTTAATAAGCACCATGAAGAAAAATAAATAAAAGTCATGAGGAAGGAAATGACCTGTTTGTAGAGAAGAGCTACTCATTTAGCGGTTGCCCAAGGGGGCCTCTCTGAGAGCCTGATAGTGGACAGAGGTCCAAGGGAAGAGACGGCAAGGCATGACGACAGCCGTAGGAACAGTGTATCAGGCGACCCCCAAAGAGCACGTGTGCTATGCAGGAACACAGAGATGAAGCCACTGCGGGCCAGGCAGGGAGGGGAGAGGATGGTTGTGAGAGGTGACATTGGAGAAGCGTCAGGGGGCACATCACCTGGTGCTCAGCGGCCAGCAAAGATTTTAGATTTTACCCTGGAGGAGAGAAGAGGCTGAGAGTTTTGATTAAAAGTGTTGAGAATGTAATGGATGTAAGTGTGATAATTGTGCTGGCTGCCACATCAAGAATATGGAAAAACCTGTATATTCAAAGATGGAAGCAGGGAGTACAGAGAGAAGATGATTAAAATGACTCAAATGAGAGCTGAGGGTGAACTGGACTGGGAAATAGGTGTGGGGCTTGTAGAATTGGCTGGATTTTTTTTTTTTTTTTTAAAGAGAGAACCAACAGCAACAGGAGAGAAAGGAAAAAGTAGGATAACCCCAAAGTTTTAGACCTGAGCAAACGGGAAAAAAAGAGGTGTCAAAAGACAGAAGGAGCAGGTTTGGGGCTATGGGAATATAGAATTTGGGTCTGGACCTTTTAAATTTAAAGTGTGTGCATCAGGCAGAGTCAAGGCAGCAATTTGTTATGTTTGCCCCAGTTGCCCCTCTCTTAGTCGACTAGTGCACTGAACATAGAACTTTTAAAACGCTGTGTAGCAAAAGGAAACAGATCCCACAGGGGAAGAAATGAGGCATATCGTACAAGCCGCTACTGTCGTTTTGCACACTACACACTTCAAACAGCCATCTACTATATAAAGAGGTATTCCTTCCAACAGGCCTAACCATCTTCATATTTTTAAACCAAATTATTTAGGTAAAATTCAGGCCTCTTTGTCTTACTTTTATTGCAAAAACTATTAGTGTAATGTTAGAGGAAATACTTATGTAGTTGATGAGTTCATTTAAAACAGTGAATGAAATAGACTACAGTATGAAGTGATGGATGCTGAGAGAGAAAAATGGGAGCATGCCTTTCATCAATGCAGCGATGGGGAGAAAGCCTCTGAGAGGTGGATTGGCTAAGTAATCTGACCACGGACCCCTGTCAGTAGACAAAAGAGCCTAAAGCAAATAGCTAAGTGCCAAAATGTACACGGAGTCCACACAACTGATTTCTAGTCTCTGTTCATTATTTATGGAATAACAGGGAGGTTACACTGAAAGCAGTTCTTGTGATGTTTGTTCATTGTGAGACCCCTATCTCTGAAAAATGTGTCATGACTTTCTTTCCCCTGTGACATACAGGTAAAATCACTGTTTTCCATTCCCTCGCACTTTTTTCCCCCTGTGATTGCTTTCCTCTACTTCATTTTATTCTAGTTTTATTTCTTCAATTCTAATAGAAAAAATAGAGTACAGAGGAAAGAGGAAAAACATCAAAACTTATATATATGTAACTTTAGATGTTCTAGAAAGATGAGGTTCCACCTGGGTACATATTTAATACATATTTGTTCAAAGCAATAGTAGTATTAACAAATGTCCTAAAAAATACAATAGCAATAGGATTTTAAGCATTTGCATTTCTTTGATGAACTTAAAAAATATGCGTAACTAGAAGACTCTATTTAAACAGTCTCCTTTCTGCTCCTCATGCCAGAATGCAAATGTCACCAAACACAGTCAACATAAAAATATCAGCATAAACTCTCCTTACACCTTATCATGTGGAAATAATAGTTTATTTATACTCAGCTCAGAATAAGACAAATTGATCAGATCTAATGTGCTGCCAGATAAATAAACAAACTTTTCAGTTCTTTCAAAATGCAATTCTTCTAAATCTGAAAAAAATAAAAAATTAAAAAGCTGCTGCTCTTGAAAACACAAGAAGGATCAACTTTTGGTAAAAACTGGGACTCTTTTCAATGTTTTCCCCATTTCTAGGTTACAGTAAATCCACTCAAGGAGTCCATTATTATCATACATTAATAAAGCACTTTACAGAGAGTGGAAATAAACAAAGAAATTAAGAGAAAGGCCTTTGTCTTTATTCTCCTGCCTGATTCCAATAAGCATGTACTTGGACAATTAACAACGACTGGATGAGAGCCAACTCAGACAGCAGGCATGAGATCAGCCTCAGAGACGATTAATCAGAACACATCCTCTAAGAACCAACATGCGAACTCACAACACAAGGGGCTAAAACCTCCAGTGCTTATTCCAGTCACTCTTGATGCAGTTAAACTCCACTGGTGAAAAAACTAAAGTCACCTAGCCAATGGCATAAATTTTCTTGGAGGATCTCAGGAAAGATGACTTTTAAGATTCTGCAATAAAAGTATTCATCAAACCCATTTACTTGAGTAAAATTATTCTTAAAGACCATCAATAAAAATATTCCTTATTTTCTACCTCTTTATGCCAGTTTATTTTCAAAATGCTGTCCATCAAATCAAAGAACTGTAGATAAGTTAACATCAGAGAAGCTAATATTTCCTTAATTTGGGGTTTTCAAAAAAACATGGTTGCTGCAGCAATATATTGTTTTTTTCATATAAAAAGTATAAAATAATTAGTAAAGATGATTGTACACTCTTATGAATAACCAGTACAATACTGTAAAGGTTTGGCATATTAACAGTTAGTTTGTGCATGTGAGTTAATGAACAGATGAATAATCTGTTCTCAGGTAATGATAATATAAGCAACACTGGAAACTATCCAATACTATTTACTGAGATGTGATAACAAATTAAGTTCTGTTATCTGGTCAACACAGTAGCCATTCTGCTGTTTAATTTCATTGATATGAACAGAAACATCTTGAAAACACAGAATGGAAGAGAAAAATGAAATGGAGACACAACAATGTATTATTATTAATTACTGATTCATCTTAGAAGTGGCGTCATATCTTGTAAAAGTGTGCAAATTAATAAACAGAAACATTACTGCTTGTTAAAAGGGTGGTAATTACAACCACGGAGCTAGAGCTGAAAGAAACCTTCAGATTTGTAGAGTCCAACTCCCACATTTTACTAGTAGGAGAATAAAAACACAGAGAGATTAGGGATCAAGTGCCCAAGTAATTAAGACAAAACACAGATTGTATACAACATATTCTTGGTTACAACTCCTTTGGTCCTAAAATCTGAAACCTTGCATGTTACTGATATATCTGTTTAAGTTATATGATGGTCACACAATCAATCTAATACAAATGACAGGTCAGCCCAAGGGGAAATGACAAAAAAGAAAGAAGCTATTAAGTAGGTGAGATAAAACTCAAGTTCATGCTAAAGCGTTTGCTACACTTGTAATGTTTTCCCTCAACCATGTACACACCATCATTACAGCAAATATTTAGCCTACCATTTATTTTCCTGTGCATTCTGTATTGTCTCCTGACAGAAATGTTAGAGCTAATAGCTGGAGTATCATTTATTTTACCGTAATCTCTATATTTTCCATGTAGAAATACTGGCTGCACAGAAGAGAAAAATGTTCTGACCTAAACAACTGACAGCAGGTAATTGGAGGAGAAATTACATTTCATTTTTTGCAACTTATACATTTGCTCACTCCTAACCTGGAAGGTGGTAATAAAGTAAGAACTTCCTAACCTCCTCAAAAAGCTAAGGGGATATGCCTGTTCCACCATTCAGGTTCCTTTGCTTAATCCTAGTAGAGAAAATGTTTTTATGCTTGAAAGCTCAAAAGATAGGAGTGTTTACAGGAGTTTTCACTCCATGATTCCCAATCTGATATGTTTAAATTTTCTTCCCAGGGCACAATACTCAGGTTTTAGACTTGACCCTGTGGCCCACGATGTGAATGTCCTTTTCTGTTAGGTAAAATTTTAGATGTCTCTTGGAATCATTTTGCTTCAGATTTTGGATCTGATTGCTTACCATCAGTTTTGAAAAAGTAAGCACTTTTTCAAAAAGTGCTAAGCACTTACCTAGTATGGGTAAGTTCCCCTTCACTCTTTTTTGGAATTGTGATAACCTGGTGGAAAATCTGAGCGGTGATTCTCATCAAAAGGAAGCCCACTGGTCTCACTAGAACCCTCCCCATGACTCCATCCCAGTAAAAGATGGTGAGATCATGATGATTTTATTAACCTCTCTTCCACAGGCAGACAAAATCTTAATCTCTTGAAACAGAAGATAAAACTACACTGAAACAAACAATCCTGATGTAATCCCTAGTGAGTTAAGAAACCAGTGTTATAACATCTCTAAGAATGGAGATTGATTTTAAGACAAAATTTAAAAAAATTTCCAAGGTGAAATTTTTTTAAAAAGCACTGTTTTATGGAAGCTTAATAATTCATATTCTAAAATTTTAAAAAATTCTAAAACACAGCCAAGCATGGGACACAGGATGAGAAATGACCAAAGCATATGTGTAGTGTGTCCTGAAAAATAATTGTTAGCCAAGTCAAACTCTCTCTAGCTGAGAAGAACAGCCAGCAAGTTCAGGGTTTGGCTTCCTATTAATACTTGTATCATGAAAGATAGTCACTTTCTGTTTAATGGCATCTGTAACATGGCTATTCACAAACACAGGCTAAGTCTAGCTATAGAATGCCAATTATAGCTGTGTCATTCAAGCACGTTATGATTTCTTAAAGACTCTAGTAACGCTACAGTTTAATGAACAAGCCTCAAGCCCCAGGGCACAACACTCAGGTTTTCAACTTTACCCTGTGGCCCACGATGTGAGTGTCCTTGGAAAGAACTAGGTATTCTCTGTGAGCCATGAATTCCACCATCTCTAAAATTCATTCAAATCCTAACATCCTGTAGTTTCATAAAACACATTTTGGTTTTAACAAATTGCTATAAACAAGGGGAGAACAATGCATTTGGAAGTCATCTAATTTATAGATTTGAATAGGAGTAAAAAATAAAAAATGATCTCATCCACTTGTGAACATTAAAAGACACGTTGCTAGTGAAAGTTTCTCAAGGTTTGTTTTGACCAGGATCTACATGAGAGCAGGAAAGTGACTTTTATTTCTATCTTTTCAAAGGTTTTACCAGGAGAAGGCAGGAGGAGAAGGGGATGACAGAGGATGAGATGGTTGAATGGCATCACTGACTCAATGGACATGAGTTTGAGTAAACTCCAGGAGTTGGTGATGGACAGGGAGGCCTGGCGTGCTGCAGTCCATGGGGTCACAAAGAGTCGGACATTACTGAGCGACTGAACTGAACTGAAGGCAGCGAGGCTTTCTTTGACTGATGTCTAATATTAATTCTGTGTCTCAGAAACTTTTTGCTGAACAGAATGAAAGCTCTCAGTGGGCAGAGACTTCTGTTCATTACTATTTCTCTTGTGTCTGGTACAATGCCTGGTTCATAGCAGGTACTCAGTAATACATAAACACATATATAAATAGCAGGTTTTTTTTTTTTTTCTTCCATGATCTTGGTAGGGAAAATCAGGGTGAAAAAAGGGCATAGGAAAAAAATAGGTTTTTTTTTTCTACTAGCCTAATGACCCAGTGGCCAAGGAGCTCAGAGAGAGAGAGGCGGCAAGGTAGCCAGAGTTGTGGTCACTGGTGACAGTGAGATGAAAGGAAGGGGAAGTGAGAAAACCTCTTTGGGATCTTGACCACCCAAGAGCTTCTTCTTTACACTGGACCCTTCCTCTTCCTCTTCTTTAGACCAGTATGTGGAGTAGGATTTAAAAGACTAAATACATTGACATATGCACACTACTACATAAAAAATAGATAACTGCAATAATAAGAATCTACTCTACAGCACAGGCTTCCCAGGTGGCGCTAGTGGTAAAGAACCCACCTGCCAAAGCAGGAGACATAAGAGATGAGAGTTTGATCCCTGGTTTGGGAAGATCTCCCGGAGGAGATCTGGAGTGGCAACTCACTCCAGTATTCTCGCTGAGAAAATTCCATGGACAGAGGAGACTGGAGGGTTATAGCCAATGGAGTCACAAAGAGTTGAACTCAACTGATCATTCACTTATGAATATTGCACAGGGAACTCTAGTGAATCCTCTGCAATGACCTGCATGGGAAAAGATGCTAAGAAGAGTGGATATATGTATAACTGATTCACTTTGCTGTATACCTGAAACTGACACCACATGGTAAATCAACTATACTTCAATAAACATTTTTTTAAAAAAGACTAAACACACTCACTCACTCACACACACACACACACACACACACATACACACACACGCAAAAGGTCTTCCTGTACCTGCCCACACACTCAATGTGGTTCTGGCACCCCCATTACTTTCTCATCTTCATATCTGAATCCATAGACTTTTAATCCAGTCTCCTCACCCAACTTCACAAAGACCCATTCCCTCTTTTCCATACTATCTTAGCATTTGTATTCTAATGAATTCTAATGGAATACTTTTTTTTTTTCCTCCTCAAATTCTCAGAACTAGCAGAGATTACATTCAAATTTCTATTTGGTTAAAGATCTCCCAGAGCAAAGCAAGCCTCAGGATGGCCAGCAAAATGTATCATTACCGTGAACCTCAAAAAACATAACTGATGAGAAAAACTGAAATACCACCAGTCACATTTCTACAGCTGCTAGAGATGCAGAGATTCTCAGATTATTCACTCAACACAATGCTCCTTGTCAGCAGATCTTTAATGATATTAGAAAAATTGCTAAATGTGCCCCTTCTAAATAAATCCTATTGATCTTGACAAGCTGTAGGACTTGCTAACTTTTCTTAAGGAGAGACTCCTGCACATATTTGTCCATTTTGTGTGTGTGTGTGTGCATGTGGAATTTTGCTAGTAAAAACTATACAAAGCAGTTTGTGAATAATTTCACTGTATGTTTTCTTTTAAACTGTTCTTTTCAGAAAGTTAAGTCGTTTTGTATAACTGCTGAATAGATGACTTTCTACCCTCCAACTGCCTCTGATGTCAATAAAGTTGTATGTGGAGGTACAAGCCAGGTCTTGGCTCTGTCATGTTTATGCTCTAGGAGGTTAATGTGATTTAGGAACTAATATTCTGTGCAAGAGGTCAGAGAACTGATCTTCCCACTTTTAGTTCTGCTGCTAACAATTTAGTGTTTGCCTCTGTTTAAGTTGCACAATCTCCAGGCTAAAGAAAAGATATTTATCTTAAGTAATCCTTAGAAGACTAATGAGGAATTATCTCAGGTAATCCTCAAAAGACTAAAATGGAACTAACTGCATATTTATTCAGTGTGGCTGGGAAAGTGGTATTCTGGTTAATAACAGTACAAAATATATGCCTTATTTTTTATTGCTTACATACTAGGCATACACTGGCTAGTATTACCAAATTCATTTTCTCTCCTTCTGAGCATCCAGCTAGGTGACTTTCTCCAGTCTCTTGTAACAGGTAGGTCTGAGTGTTATCAGTGGGACATGGACAGAAGCAATACGCATCACTCAAGCCCAGCCAGAGCACTCCCTCCCATGCCCAGTCTTATATGTTCTTTTCCGTCTCCCAGTGGTTCTGATGGAGACATCCTTAGAGTGGTTGTGAAACCATAGCAGACATGATAAACCCAGAGGATGCAATGATCCTCAAAGCACTGCTTAGGGAAGAGACTGCTGACCATAACAATCCAAAGTGGATTCTTGCATAAATGTAATACAAGTTAACACTTGAAATTCACTGAGTTTTTTGGAGTTTATCAGTATCACCTAGAACTGTCATAAAGAATACATATTTAATATCTCTTCAAATAATTAAAATAGCATGTGAATGAAGTTTCATCCTTCTTTGGTGATTTAACACAGATTTTCATTTGGGGTCATTCAAATAAAACATGTAAAAAATGTCTAGCTGCTGGAGCTCAGTGGTTGTCTGATTTTCTAGTATTAAAATATTTTCCCAACATGAGATTCAAAGGAAGAAAAACACTTAACTGTTTAATCTAAGAATTACAGTTAAAAGTAACAGCTATTCACATTAACAAATTAAATACATCTATGTAAACATAATATAGATTTTATATGTTACACATTTGTTATAAATATCATAAAATAAAGAAAATGTTATAGAAATATGTTACATATAGATATATGACACATATCACATACAATATCTTTTATATGTAAAAGCCTTTTACTCAAATCAGCACATTTAATCCCCCAAGTATTCCCTGAGATGCATAGTATTAACTTCACATGTCAGAAAGCTGCTGGAAAGGTGTGTTCTCACCTAAGACAGGACAACTTGTAAATGATGGGGCTCTAGTGTGAACTCATTTGTGCTGGTTATCATGTTCCTTCTCCTTAGAAGGAGGTGCTGTGCCTACGTCCTCTGAGCCTGGGCCAGCTGGCTCACACTGCGCTCTAGGACTGTTTGACTCTCACTGACCTGTCCTCACGTCACAAAGACCTCTGAACTGCTGAATCTACTGACCTTTTTCCTATTCTCATTTGACTTATCTCTCAGGAATCCAGGTTATTGAACATTCCTGCCACTGGAAACTCCTGTTCTAGCTTCTCAGATTTAATTCTCTCCTGGTTTTCTTTCCTCCTGGCAGGCTTCTTTCAAGCTACCATACAGCATCTGCTGTATCCTCTGCCCTGTAGACTTCTCTCTCTGTATGGGGATGGCTTTACTTAACTGCCTGAGCTCCCTGCCTTTACCAGCTACCTCAAGGGGAACTCTGTTTCTTCAAATCAAACGTCCTCTGACTTTGAGACAGGGTTCTTCAGCTGCCTGGTGGATACCATGATTTGATGACTCTGGCACTTCAGATTCTAGAGATCCAAAATTGAGCTTGCCATCTCTCCTTTCCTGCCTGGTCTTCCCACATTTTCTATATGAATTAGCACCATTCTTCTATTTACAAAAGCCAATACCCTGGGTTTGAACCTTTTCACTTTTCCTCTGGTTTACTGCAACTGCCCACTAATTAGTCATCCTGCCTTCTGTCTGGCCCCTCTGCATTTAAATGCAACCATCTCTGTATTTAAGCCAGAATGGTCTTTCTGAAAAATAAATCTGAATCACTGAATTTGTTTGCATAATGTCCTTTAACAGCACCTCCCACCCCAGGCCCCGCTGTAACTTCAAACTGGTTTAGCTTAGAGATATTCCACCACCTGGCTTACTCCTCTCCAAACCCCTGTCCTGCACTCTGTCTACCCAGTTCCTGCCTTGACTTCCACTGTGAAAATGATGCCCTAAGTTGTTTGATGCTATACTTCTGTCTCTCTTGCCTAATAATAGTTTCGGTCCCAGAGGAGTGTTGTGAGGATAATGCACTTAAAATGACACTCAGCACACAGTATTTTATAAGCATTGGTAATAATTACAATTTGCTTTTGCCACAGCACAGCTTAGCAGAGTGGGCAGAAAATGTTAATATAATGAGCTATACCTAAATGAAGGTGAGATGGCTCTTAGGATGTGTTTTAAAAATAAATTGAAATCAGACTTCATCTTGACGATAGCCGTGCGCAGTCCTCCTAAAATTAAATGGACATCAGGAGTAGTACAGGCTAATGCTATCATAGAGGAAACAGAAGATGGATTAAAGGTGCAGCTGATGAATCCTTCAATGTATCTCAGTAACCTCAGGTAATGTTTAAAATATTATTAATAGATCAGTTGATGTCATCCAAGCCCATGGACCTACTATCTAAGATCACTTATCCATATGTACATACATACACAAACAGACACACACCTAATTTTTTTTTAAGTGTATTATTACCCAAAGAAAATATTTGCACTCCCTTGCACAGGGAAGGCTCCTAAGGGCCAAAGTAGGAAGGATCTGCAAACTAAACTTCCATGAAGATTAAAATAAAAATTACAGGTTCTTGGTGATGGTTGTTCCCATAATCAGTTTAGTTCCCATTTCTTCCTGAAGGACCTAACCCTTGTCAATCCCAGATAATACCTGTGGGATCAGCAGAAATCACCATCCAAGGCAAACATGAGATGAAAAATCCACTAAGTATCACAGAGATAATAAGAAATTACATAAACATTAAAAAGAAAGAGACAAAGAAGCCTCATGCTGAAAGACGACAGCGGAGAATGGCAAACATCTCAAGGGACGGAGAGACAGGGTGAGACTGCAACAAAGAAAACAAGCTATGTGGTCTCCTTGCAGGCGGACAGAAAGCCAGGGGCTTAAGCGATTTATTTTTCTATTTTTACATCCTCAAATGCTCATCTCAACTAAACTCCAAAATCCATTTAAAATCATGCAGGCTTTATAACTCAGAATTTAACTTGAAGAAGTCACATAACCAGATTTTATTCTTCCCAACTCATTAGGTTCTAAATGAGGTCACAGGGGGTTCATCTGTAATCATGGGCCAAGAGGATGCTGGACGCGTCCTACGTGGTTTACAGGGGAGCAACCACACCAGCAGGGGCTGGAAGGCTTCCCTCTGCCTCCCTGGTTCTATTTATACTGAGACCCTCCTATCATGCATAAGGAGCTGCAAGCTTTGCTGCGAGGTTGCAAAGCTGGCACGAGGGTGGTAGAGATATTGCCAAGTCAGCAAACGGACAGATGGCAAACTGGAAAGGGAGTAAGGGAACTGAGGAGACAATGGAAACGCCAGACAACTGTGGGGTGCAATGCTGATCAGTTTTAATTAACAATTTGGTATGCAAATCTAGTAAGCAATAAAAGAAAAAAGAGACTTAACAAAAACCACTGAAAACTAGAGCTGGAAGAGGTATTAGAGATAACTTAGGCCCACTCTCCCCTAGCCCCAACTCCAAATATTTATACAGCGAGACTCAAACGATTTATACAAGGCATTGTTACCAGTAAGTTAATTCTGTCCCTAAAAATATAAAAACAAATTAAAAAACCTCGCAAATCAATACTAATTAGTAAGTGATCACTGTAAATACAAGGAAAGGAAAAACTGTCCACTTCTCCTTCTGACAGGTGACAAGAAGTTATTGTTCGTCTACACTTTTTGAAGGAAGAAGGGTGGAAACGAAGCTGCACTCGGAGACATTACCTTTCCGAAACTATAAGGGAGTATCCTTTAAGGATAGGACCTTATATGGTCATGGCAAGTGTTTATAATCAGAGAAGAAAAAGTTGGACAAAAAAGGCCAAAATGAATAGGACCTGGCATCCCTTATAATTGTGGCTCTAAGGAGAGGAATTACAGGATTGCGTGTGGGTAACGTCCAAGTCATTTCTGAACCCAATCCAAATCCCCTCACTGCTATCAGGAAAACACTGTATGCAAACCAACAATTCACAACCATCCACCTCACCACAAGGATTTGAGTTCCTCATTACTGCCCTGGGAGAATCCTATAAGGTTACTGGAGTGGGGCCAGAGCAAAGCAGTGGGAATGATCACAGTTGGGAGGGGGTTGTTAAATTTGTATAAATTCTCATCTGCCAAGATGACTGGGAAGAGGGAGTTGATGGAAGTCCACAAAATCAAAAAGGGATGGGGAGGGTAAATATGGAACTTTTATAGCCAGATGCTATTAAACCCTGGAGATGGAGAGAGGGTGGTGAGGTGATGCTTTGGAGATTCCAGAAGTCAATTTAGCCCAGGACAAATAAAAGTACTGCATAATCAGTGTATAGCAAACCTTTGTCACTTATTACTTCAGGAATCAGTAAAGGTTGCAAATACATAGCACTCTAAAAGACTTGCATAGTGTCAAGTCTGATTGTGCAATTTTATGTTTTGCGGCTATTCCAGAAATGTTTAAGGATACAGTCTTTTCTTGCTACACTGTTCTTAGGCAGAATACTGAGGCGGACGATCAAAAGCAGACTCAGTTCGGTGTTTCTTATGTTCCCCTGAAGAAAAGAAACTGGCCAAGGGCATATTATATAGGTATCTAGAAACACACCCTCCAACTATTTGAGGGATTTAAGTTTGTTGCGAATGTCTTACATAAAAATCTAAAATACAGCTGGCTCTCTACAAGCTTGCTTTCTTTCTTTTTTGTACTTCATTTGCATCTAAATAGCATAAATCATTAGTCAGCCTTATAACCTAGCTGTGCAAAGAATAGGAGAAGGATGTGTTTTTTTTCACCTCTATGCAGCCTATCCCCCAATTTCCTTAACAAAAACTTTGTGCCTCACCCAAATTTGGGGCTTAAAAGTTCACGGACTTAAGCCTGATAAGAGTAAATGTTCCGTCTACTTGAAGTCTTTGTTGCAGTTGATTATAATTATCTCACCCCATGAAGCACAATTTCCAGAAAAAAGTTTTATGAAATAATGTTAGTTTTCTTTTTTATAACTATTGGTCTAATTAATCATCCACCTCTTTGTATTATTAAGCAATCTGTACTCTTTTCAAGCACTGAGCCCAGAGAAACTGTATCAAATATCTTTCTGTAGTCGAGATACCCTCATCTGAAGTCAAGAGGCACACTGTTTAACTCTACTAATCTCCTACTGAACAAATGATGATGTTGGTTTGGCATGACTTTCTTTAGGGGAATTCTTATTTATCCCTAGGGATGTCTTCTATTTTCCCACTGTTCACAATCATCTGTTTAATAAACTTTTCTAGAATGCAAATAGTACAGGGCATTACATAGACAGTCAAAAAACTCTGGTTGAGAGAATTATTGTTCCAGTGAGATGAAGGAGGTACTGCTTTATACTCTGGTCTACAGTCAGTTCCCTGGCATGATCTTCATTTAGTATATCCTTTCCCAAGGGCAGAGTTTTGCTTTCTTCTCCTCCTCCTTTCCTTTCATAAAATTTTGTGAAATTTTATCTGACAGGGGGTGAGAGAGATGGAATTTGGCATCTAGTTTTGAGTAGCAACATTGAGAGAAATTAGAATGCGCTGAACAATCCTTTATATTTTTATCTTATTTAAAAACAGGTACTATGTTTTAAAAATTAATTTAGGACATACTTATATAGGTGTTTAATATATTTCAGACATGTTTTAAGGACTCTACAATCATTAATTCATGTAATCTTTATAATAACTTTGTAAGATTATTTGTAAAATTATTCCCATTTTACAGATGAGAAAATTGAGGCACAGTGCTGGTAACAATTAGAGCCCGGATTCAAACCCAAGGAGTCTGGTTCCACAGTCTGTGCTTTTAGCCCCTATACTATGCTGCTATGGAAGTAACAGGAGAAACATCTCCAGACGTCAAATCATCATTTGATGCCCCTTTTAACAGAGAAGACAGTGCAAAGAAAACGAATGGAGAAACAATAAACAACAAGCACCAAAGAAAGGAGGGATGCAAAAAACTTATCAGACTTCTCTTATTAAGACATGCATAAAACATGCTATGACCTCAGGTGTACCCCTAAGCATACCAGGTAAAAGTCTCTTAAGGTTGAGATGTATCACCAGTAGGCAAACTACTCTTTCCCAGATATCTCCCTTCTTATAAACTCACCTGTACTGAACTAAAACCCTTTTTGTTATCACCAGTGTTCTTGCCTGGAGAATCCCAGGGACGGGGGAGCCTGGTGGGCTTCCATCTATGGGGTCACACAGAGTTGGACACGACTGAAGTGACTTAGCAGCAGCAGTATCCCTAAACCTCAGGCTGCTGCTCCTCAAATTCTGCCCTAGGATAGTCTGTTTGACCTTTCCACTGATTATGTAATGACAAAATGCAATACACCAGACGTTTGTGTCTCCCACCATGTGAAGATATTCTACAATTCATTTTGTACAATGCCTGGTGCTTTCTCTCACCAAGCAGGCTAAAATGGAATCTTGATCAAACATACTACAGGAATTGTTGTATGTATACAGCCAGCCAAAGGAAATAGCAGCTGCTACTTTGAAAGATTTTGGAAGTTCTCAAAGTACAAGTTAAAGCTGAACGAATTTTCTGTTGATGTTTCAGGAGACTAAGGACACTTCTTTGTTCATTTTACAAAAGGTAATAAATGTTTTTAAACCTTATTCACAGCAGGATTCTTTTAGGTAAGGTTTTGAAGACAGAAAATCCCTCCCATCTGGGTAGAAATTTAACATTTGTCTAAGACAGTCCTGCACTTTTAAAAAAGATGACTATATTAAATAAAAAGAGTACCTGGAGTTTCCCAAATAAGTACTTTTCAGAGAGCAATACTTAACTGTGCAGGGCTGCAGTTCAAATATTCCTGAAGAAGTAAGTAGGAAAACTTTCAAGCTTCAAACTATTTCTTTAATAATAAATAGAAGAGTGTGACTGGATTATTAATGTGGGTGTGAAAGATAAAGTTATTGTTTGATATTTTAGTAATTCTCAAAACTATTCTGAATTCTTTTTTTTTTTGAAACTTACCTAAAGAAATAAACTTTTTCCAGAGCCAAGACCCCAAATTAGAACAGATATGGAAGGCTGTCAGATGAGGAAGGGATATAAGGCAGCACTTACTGCAAAGTTCAGTTCAGTAGAGCTCCAAAAAGACAGAATGTATATAATGAATACATGGGAGATTTTTTGCTTTCTAAACCGGAACATATTTGCTTTACAATGTTATGCCAGTTTCTGCTGTACAACAACGCGCATCGTCTGTAAGTGATGCCGCCCTCTCAGGCCTCCCCTCACCCCAGCCCCTCATCTCACCCCCTAGGTCATCACAGAGCTGAGCTGAGCTCCCTGTGCTGTGCAGCAGCTTCCCACTAGCTGTCTATTTTGTACACAGTCATGTACACATGTCAGTTCTACTCTCTCAATTTGTTCCACCCTCCCTTTCACACCCTGTGTACATAGTCCATTCTCTACATGGGAGGCTTTCTGATTTTTGAATTTTTTCCGAAATCCTTTTCCTCCATGGAGTTGACTCTCTCCTTTTTTGGCAGGAAGCATTCCAAAACTATTGCACACTAAGCTTTAAGGAAGCTATTTCCCCTTCCCCAAATCCTTCTCTCTCAGCACCCTGCACCACGGCAGCTGTTGGGAAATGTCTGGGTGGTGCATGGTGTATTTTTCCTCCATGAAGGGAAAAAGTTCCTGGTCCTTTTTATTAGTAAGGGTTTCTGACAAGGGCAGCGTGGGGCGGGTGGGCGGAAATCAGATAATTCTTGTTTCTAAATTGAGGGAATTTAGCCACATCCTTCTACAACTCAATGGATCCCCAGTGTTTGGAGAAGTTGCCAGAAGGAAAGGATGGGTGAAGAGTTCTGGATGGTCAAGACTATTCTGAAGCGCAGAGCAATCCCTGAGATTTATTATTTTATTTAATGGAACGTCTGTCATTGTTGATGAATAAAACATTTTATTTAATCAAAGCTATGTCATCTAAGGACTTAAGATTCAAAAGATACTTCATTTTTGCATTGGTTTCTAAATTAAATTTTCTTCTTTTACATCCTGATTGTACGGATTTTTCTTCTCCGCATGTTGAAAGAGTATTTAGCTTTCACTATTAAGTAACACAGGAACCACTCTGTGTTGTGAGCACCTCATCACTCTCCTCAGATAAACACATTGCCAAGGTAGTCCTAGTTTGACTATTTAAATACATACTTAGTGCTTTAAAAGCACCTAATTTATATCTAGCCTGACACAGTCATGACTATACAAAGAATAGTTACACTAGTGGACTCAGATGGAGACTGAAACTCAAGGATAAAGAAGAAATCTACCAAGTTCAATCCCTGTGCCAAGACTAATAAAGGGACCTGGCACTGCTGGCATGACAGCCATGTGGTATACTGCATCAGGCTTCGAGGTAAGCCACCTTGATACAGCCCTCACAATAATCCCATGAGACATACAGTATTCTCTCCTATTTTATATACAGAGCAAAAATTCCAGAGAAGTTAAGTGATTATTTCAGGTTCCCATAGCTGCTAAATAGTAGAACTAGAATCCTGCTGTGTAACTGTAAATCCCATGACATTTTTTCTAGTATTTTTTTTGAGTTCCGTCATCTACCAATCTGACAATGGCTAAGCAACACTGATGTAGCTGTTGGTTCAGTAAGGACTCATCCCCCTTCTGTCTTCCATTCTAACAAAATCCTTACATACTGAAGCCAAGACATAGAAGCAACCTAAATGTCCACTGACAAGATGAATGGATAAAAATGTGGTACATATATACAATGGAATACTATGCTGCCATTAAAAAGAATGAAATGATGCCATGTGCAGCAACACAGATGGACCTAGTGAGTGTCATACTGGCTTACTGAGTGAAGTAAGTCAGACAGAGAAGGAGAAATGTCATATGATAGCCCTTTTATGTGGGATCTAAAATGATGATACAACTGAACTTATTTACAAAACAGAAAAAGACTCACAGACTTAGAGAATGAACCTATGGTTCCCTTGGGGAAAAGAAAGGGAGAAAGGATAATGTAGGAAGTTTGGGATTGACATGTACACACTCTATATTTAAAATGGATAACCAACAAGGATCTACTGTGTTGCACAGGGAACTCTGCTCAATGTCATGTGGCAGCCTGGATGGGAGGCGAGTTTGAGGGAGAATGGGTACCTGTATGTGTATGGCTGGGTGGCTTTGCTGTGCAGCTGAAACTATTACAACATTGCTAATTGGCTAATACTCCATGTTAATCAGCTAAACATGCTAAGTGGCTACACTCCAATAGTGTCACTCTGCTTACTTAACTTATATGCAGAGTACATCATGCAAAATGCTGGGCTGGATGAAGCACAAGCTGGAATCAAGATTCCTGGGAGAAATATCAATAACCTCAGATATGCAGATGACACTACCCTTAAGGGAAAAAGTGAAGAGGAACTAAAGAGCCTTTTGATGAAGGTGAAAGAGGAGAGTGAAAAAGCTGGCTTAAAATTCAACATTCAAAAAATAAAGATTATGACATCTTGTCCCATCATTTCACAGCAAATAGATGGGGAAACAATGGAAACAGTGACAGAACTTTTTTTCTTGAGCTCCCAAATCACTGCAGATGGTAGATGCAGCCATGAAATTTAAAGATGCTTGCTCCTTGGAGGAAAAGTTATGACCAACCTAGACAGTATTTTAAAAAGCAGAGACATTACTTTGCCAACAAAGGTCTGTCTAGTCAAAGCTATGGTTTTTCCAGTAGTCATGTATGGATGTGAGAATTTAACCATAAAGAAAGCTGAGTGCTAAAGAATCGATGCTTTTGAACTGTGGTGTTGGAGAAGACTCTTGAGAGTCCCTTGGACTGCAAGGAGATCAAATCAGTCCATCCTAAAGGAAATCAATCCTGAATATTCACTGGAAGGACTGATGTTGAAGCTGAAGCTCCAATACTTTGGCCACATGATGGGAAGAACTGACTCCTTGGAAAAGACCCCGATGCTGGGAAAGATTGAAGGAGGGAGGAGATGGGAACAACGGTGGATGAGATAGTTGGATGGCATCACCAACTCGATGGGCATGAGTTTGAGCAAGGTCCAGGAGTTGGTGATGGACAGGGAAGCTTGGCATGCAGCAGTCCATGGAGTCTCAAAGAGTCGGACACAACTGAGTGACAGAACTGAATTGATACAGCAATATAAAATAAAAAGTTTAAATTAATAAAAATTCTTACATATTGAGATAATAGGTGGAAAGGGTCTAAGGGTTAAATCATGACTGATTCAAACTAATCCTCTTCATCTCTCATCCCTTGACTAGATTGATATGAATGGTCCTCAGTAAGGGCCCAAATGAATGAAAGGCAAAGACTGTTAGTAAAGACATCTCTTTCAGAATTAAAAGACAAAGAAGGAAAGGTCTTTTTTCTTACAGTTTAATTTCTTCTTGAATGTGGATGTGATTCTTGGTGGTGGAGTAGCCACTCTGCAACCATGTATCATATCAATAAGGATGGGGAACAAAGTTGGTGTGATAAGAAAAAGCAGAAGATGGAAAGGGTGTCTAGCACTGAGCAGTTAATTCAAGATCAACACACCTGCCTTCCTCTAGACTATTTCAGATTTGAGACAAGAAAGTTCTTAATATTCTGTCATTTGCAGCTGAAAATGTTCACTACAAATATAGCCATAAAATTAACATTTTAGAATAAAGTGTGCTGTTTGACTTATACTGCAAAAAGCTTCTGTTTATTTTGGTTGCTTAGATAATGCTGAAAACACCTAAGTACGTTAAGCCCTAGAGCACACTCTAATGTGTACTTTTCTATTACAGATCATTAACGAAGAACCCTTTTCTAGGTGGGGATATTTAAAAATTTTTGCCATATGAGTCTATGTTGTAGGCTTTTTGAAATATTTTAAATTGCATTGAAAAATCTCCATATTATATCACTAAGATACTCAAAACATTTCCTTAACTTGAAGTCTTCATTGGCATAGATAATGAGTAAATACTGGGTACTAAGCTCTGTGCTGAGTGTGGGGATTCAGAAATGATAATAAGCTAATACCAGATATGGGAAATGGAACCAAGTGTCCATTAAAATAAAAGGTTGGGAGCAACTTCTGCCTGAAAAGACAGGAAAGCTATGAAAGCAGGGGACATCTAGGTGGGGATGTGAAATGTGAGTAAGAGTTTGTCTGGAGGAGAAGTAAGACAGAAGTCATTTAGAGAAAGGGAAGTGGTCTTTGTAAAGAGT
Source organism: Moschus berezovskii (assembly GCF_049115385.1). Taxonomy (NCBI): domain Eukaryota; kingdom Metazoa; phylum Chordata; class Mammalia; order Artiodactyla; family Moschidae; genus Moschus; species Moschus berezovskii. The sequence continues at coordinate 12,705,772 of NC_142471.1, read as the reverse complement.
GGGAATCATGGAGAGGCATGGCAGTCTTAGGAGTAGGGAGATTTTGCAGAGGAGGCAGGAGGATGGGAGATGAGACCAGAGCAGACAGCTGGGCACATCGTGAACGGCCTTTGATGCTCTGATGAACTGCTTGGAGTTTATACTACAGATGACGCAGAATAATAGAAGGTCTTTGAACACTGGAAGTATAGAATCGGATTTGGGAATAGAATTAATTATTTCAATGTTTTTCTATAACAAGAATATAATACATAAATCATGTAAAAGTTGAAATAATACAGAATATATTAAAATGTAAACTATATAAAAATGGAAAGTTTCCTTGCCTTCATATATATTCTATCTCAGGAGAATTTTGTAGTAACATCTGGTATGTATTTTCTGGATTTCTCTTTTTCACACATACTGTGTCATCTAGTTTATCTATTTATTTCTCTGTTGTATCTATGTTCTTCTGTCTGATATGTATCTATTTTTTTTTTTTAACAAAAATAGAACCACAAACAAAGATAGGATAACAAAGAGGATGTATCTGTAGTGTGCTGAATTATGGGCTTCCCTGGTGGATCAGATGGTAAAGAATCTGCCTGCAATGCAGGAGACCCAGGTTCAATTCCTGTGTCTGGACGGTCCCCTGAAGAATGGAATGGCAAGCCATTCCAGTATTCTTGCCTGGAAAATTCCATGGACAGAGGAGCCTAGCAGGCTACAGTCCATGGGTTGCAGAGAGTCAGACACAATTGAGCAACTAACACCACCACACCACACATACTGTGGATATCCTTTCCTGTTATTACTTGCAAATTAATCTCACTGTCCTTAACATCTGCATGGTAATCTACAACAGGCTTGGCAGCCCATAGGTTAATGGGCCAAATTAGCACAGCTCTCTGTTTTCATAAATAAAGTTTTATTGGAACACAGTCAGGTTCATTTGTTCACATGTTGTCTATTGCTGTTTTCTTGATATAAAAGCAAAGCTTGGCCTGAAATCCCGCAATATTACTATTGGCCTTTACAAAAAAGTTTGCTGCCTGCTAGTCTATAATGTGTATGTACTAGAACAAATTTCATTTCCACATTGACAGTGAGGTCACCCAACTGTTCTGTTGCAAATAAAACTGAAATTAAATTTTGATACATATACCTTTATCTGTTTAAGTGAGTGTTTCTGTAGAAGTTCTCTAGAAGTAGATTTGCTATATTTTCTTCTTTTTTCTTTTTTGGAGAGAATCCTGGTGGCAGTGTAAAGTGTCTGGAGTTAAGTACTTCTTACAGTCAATGGGTCAACTAGAAGGTGGTTCCTATCATCTAGGCTAGAGATTAGGCAAGTCCAAAGGTGGACATGGGCAGAGAAGTTAGAATTGAAGAGATTCAGGAGGGAATGCTGAGAATGTCACACTGGATAAAGTCAAGGTGAACAGCTGGTATTAAATGCTTCTGAGGTTAAAATGCTTCTGAAATCAAGAGGTTAGGTAACTCATCCATTGAAAAGAAGCATCATTAGAAATGTGAATTTAAGGAAATATATTTCACTTGAATATCACTGTTATGACAAATTGATATAAAACTCACACAATTACTTTCATTTGGGGACAAGTGTGACTCTGAACAAAGGTTTGGAATCTTTTTATTACTCAGTTTGACAAAATTTAGTTTGTTTGAATTGAAGTCTAGTGGATTCACAATATTTCATTAATTTCAGGTATACAAACAACACTAGTTATCACCCTGCTGTCCTTCCAATGTCCTTCACTAGCCTTCCCTTGGTCACCTAGGCAACCACCTCCCCTGCAGTCCTGTCCCGTGTCCACCCAAACAGTGAAGAAAACTTCCAAGACAAATATCCTTGAATCCTTAAATTTGAGACCACTGAAATATTTATCCTGGCATCTGGTCCCACCACTTCATGGAAAATAGATGGGGCAACAGTAGAAACAGTGTCAGACTTTATTTTTTGGGGCTCCAAAATCACTGTAGATGGTGACTGCAGCCATGAAATTAAAAGACACTTACTCCTTGGAAGGAGTTATGAGCAACCTAGATAGCATGTTAAAAAGCAGAGACATTACTTTGCTGACAAAGGTCCATCTGTCAGAGCTATGGTTTTTCCAGTAGTCATGAGAGACTTGGACTATATAGAAAGCAGAGTGCAGAAGAATTGATGCTTTTGAACTGTGTTGGTGGAGAACACTCTTGAGAGTCCCTTGGCCTGCAAGGAGATCCAACCAGTCCATTCTAAAGGAGATCAGTCCTGGGTGTTTATTGGAAGGACTGATGTTGGAGCTGAAATTCCAATACTTTGGCCACCTGATGCAAAGAGCTGACTCATCTGAAAAGACCCTGATGCTGGGAAAGATTGAGGGCAGGAGGAGAAGCGGACAACAGAGGATGAGATGGTTGGATGGCATCGACTCAATGGACTGGGTTTGGGTAGACTCTGGGAGTTGGTGATGGACAGGGAGGCCTGGCGTGCTGTGGTTCATGGGGTCACAAAGAGTCGGACACGACTGAACGACTGAACTGAACTGAACTGAAATGTTTATCCAGGCACCTAACTGTCTTCTGAATTGCATTTTCATAGGAATTCACCTATTTCCTGCTAATATCTTCACATCCCAAGTTAAAGATGTTTTTACGTTTCACTGAGATTGTGTCTTTCACTTGACTGATTAAGCTATCATTGCCAGAAGGTCACAAAGTCACATGAACATATAACGCGGATGCTGCCTGGGACCCCTCCCTAGTCCCACAGCCCATTTGGATCTAGATATGCAAAATCATGCAGGACATATTCTGCAGAAAATAAAATTACTGAAATTCTAGCCTGGCCTCATGGAAAAGTAAAGCAAAGAAGAAACTTAGGATTCAGGAAAAGGCTAAACCTGAAAAAAGTAGTAAGCCTTCTATATCTCTCTGTAAGCAATCCCTACCGTGTCTAGGATTTCAATAAAGGAAGCATTAGATAAAGAAAAAAAGTAGAATTCCAAAGTACTATCAAAAGCTTAAAATTAACAATTCCTCCTATTATTTCTTGCAGCATTTTTTTTTCACCCTGCACTTAGAATTCATTTAATCCTGCCCTGCAGTTAATTTTTTAAGCATTTATTTTCACCAGGTTGATCTCTCCTTGAAGGCACAAGTCGTGCTTTATTCATCTTTGTATTCCCTACTCACTCCATCCCTTCCCAACCCTGGTAACTACCTGGCTAATATTAGGCATAATAATGGTTATATAATTTTTCCCTCTCCTGACTACTGTTTTATATCAATTTTTTCAGGAAAAAGAAAAAGTTACCTTTAGGCAGCCAGCCTGATGGAATGCAATGCTTCAGAAGTGAACACTAATCTTGTGCTATGCTTTACAAGAAAAAATTCCTACTGCCAAAAAAATCTGAAAAATGGGGTATATACCATTCCTCTCTGGAAGTCACATGCACATTAGTATTGAAAATTAAGGGCTCTGAAAAAACCTGCATTGAAGTGATTTGTTCAGTCCTGGTAGTTCCATCTCTCCTGTTATGCTGAATAGGAGTACTTTTTGATTTAATCATTTATATTAACATACTCTGGAATGATCCCACTTTAGAACCTTGCTACTTGAGGTGTGGCCCATGGACCAGCACCATTGACATGGCCTGGGAGCTTGTTGGAAATAGAGAATCTCAGTTCTTTCACTCCAACCCTACTGCACCTGAGCCAAAATTTTAACAAGATACCCAGAGCGACTCACCTTTACATCGATTATTTGTAGGACACACTTAAGGAAATTCTGGTATAACTAAAAAAGTCTTTAGCTTTGAAACCAGATGAATCTGATTACCATGCTATCTCCTCAAAGTAGGTACCTTGCACAGTCATTGTGAAGATATGGTAAATAAATCACCTGTCACATATAAATAGTGAATTACAGTTATTAATGCTATTATGATTATTATTCATACTCTATATATACTCCACTCACTATTTAATGCATAATTATTCATTTCAAATGACCACCAGAAGTGATCTATTGATAGTTTTGATTCTATAAGGATAGTATAATGAATATTTATTGCAATGAAAGAGGAATTTCATAACCTCAAAAGTTCTCTTTTACTTCTCCAAACGAGTTGTTTTTATTACAGGGACCAACACGTTCAGAGAAATAGGAAGTTATTTTACATAAGTCTGAGATGATTCTCATTAGGTTGCTTTCCTTTTCTGGCAGGAGAAATGGAAGACACAGAATTGGAATTTAAGTCTCAGGCCTGAAATATGTAGATTCCTGAGGACATGTTTTATGCCATTAGTTTTGAAAAAATTTTTATTTTATATTGGGATATAACTGATTAACAATGTTGCCATAGTTTCAGGCCCACAGCAGAGCAACTAAGCCATACACATACATGTATTCATTCTCCCCCAAACTCCCCTCCCATCCAGGCTGCCATGCCATTAGTTTAACACCCTAAGATTTAATCAGCAATTTGACTTCAATTTATCTTCTGCTGCTGCTGCTAAGTCGCTTCAGTCCTGTCCGACTCTGTGCGACCCCATAGACGGCAGCCCACCAGGTTCCCCCGTCCCTGGGACTCTCCAGGCAAGAACACCGGAGTGGGTTGCCATTTCCCTCTCTAATGCGTGAAAGTGAAGTCACTCAGTTGTGTCCAACTCTTGGCGACCCCATGGACTGCAATTTATCTTAGGCATGGCATGTACAAAACATGCTCATTTTAAAACTAATCACACTGGTTTGCTTTCCATGTTGCATGTAGTGGACTTTTATTGAGATTTTGTCAGAAAGAAAAGTGCACAAAAGTCAGTTGGGAAAGAGGTGAAACTTAACAGAAATCTGATTAGCACACTTAAATCCTTTCTGCCAACATTTCCTATTTTTGATACATTTAATATACATCCTATGAACTCTATTTGCATTTTGTACCCACATGAAATTTAAATGGCCAAAACTTCACATTTTTCTAAGAATTAGAAAGTCCTAGGAATTATGTGTTTTGATTTCTCCATAATCTTCTCTCTATACACACACACGTATCATGTATCACATATAACACACACACAAATAATATCTCCTTTTAAATGTTCAGAAGGTCCGTTCCCATGATCCCTCTTTACATCTCACAGTATTTTCCTAGAAGAGACAAAGTATTTTTTTTCTTTTAATAGGATGCTTCAGTCCCCTGAAGGATTTAAGAAATTTAAAAAAAAATAAATTTGTATTGGAGTAGAGTTGCTTTACAGTGTTGTGCTTGTTTCTGCTGTACAGCAAAGTGAATTGTATACACATACATATATCCCCCTTTTTTGAATTTCCTTTCCATTTAGGTCACCGCAGAGCATTGAGTAGAGTTCCCTGTGCTACACAGTGGATTATCATTAATTATCTATTTTATACATATATATTATATATATATTTGCAGTATATATATTTTAATCCCAATCTCCCAATTCATCCCACCCTCAATTCCTTCCCCTTTGGTGTCCATACGTTTGATGTCTACACTGTGTCTCTATTTCTGCTTTGCAAATAAGATAATCTATACCGTTTTTCTCAATTCTACATATATGCACTAATATACAATATTTTTTTTTCTCTAACTTACTTCATTCTGTATGACAGTCTGTAGGTCCATCCACATCTCTACAAATGACCCATTTTTTTTTTTCATTTCAATGACTTAGTAATAATCCATTGTATATATATGTAATATACTTCTTTATCCATTCCTCTGTTGATGGATATATTTAGGTGGTTTCCATGTCCTGTCTATTGAAAACAGTGCTGCAATGAGATTGAGGTGAATGTGTCTTTTTGAATTATATTTTTCTCTGGGTATATATGGGCTTCCCACATGATGCTAGTGGTAAAGAATCTGTCTGCCAATGTGGGAGACATAAGAGAAGCAGTTTCGATCCTTGGGTTGGGAAGATCTCCTGGAGGAGAGCATGGAAACCCACTCCAGTATTCTTGCTTGGAGAATCCCATGGACAGAGGGAGCCTGGAGGGCTCCAGATCATGGGGTCACCGAGAGTTGCACAGTACTGAAGTGACTTAGCACGCACACAAGCACTGGGTATGTATAGTCATCTATGTACAAGTCTTTTAAGGAACTTTTAAAGGACTTTTAAGGGATACAGAGTTTTATAGGCAGAACTAGAATAAGACACCAGGGTTTTTGTGAATTTGTTATTTTTGTTTTGTATTCATTCCATCTCTTTTCTAAATCTACTACTGAATCAATATTAAGCCTTCTAGAAGTTTTTGTTCTAAAGCGTAGAGTCTGTATGTTCTTAAAGTAGTTTAGCTGGTTGAAAGCTTAATTGTTTTGCTTATGTAAAAACCACTTCCCCATCCACCTGGCCAGGAGGGTGAGTGAGATTCATGATCTGAGGTGCATGAATGTCCTTCCTTCTGGATTCTCCATATCTGATATCACAAGGAGAACACTTTGTAAGAGGACGGGTCGGATATTTCATGAACTCTCTATAGCTCCCTATGCATACTTACTAAAATCAAGAAAAAAACAAATGACATTAAGGCTTCACTACATTCTAAAGGGGAAGATTTTTAAACTTATCTATAGTATTGGTAAATAAATATTTATTTATAATATTATGCTTAAAGGACCCTTATTATTCATCCTGTATTTCAACAAGCCTTGGCAGGACAGTGTGCTGTGACAGCTGTGCTGTTTTTCCTCTTGTTTTGCCTTCATTATATTATTATCTTCTATATGACAGCATATCCATTTATGGTAATCCTATATTTGACGATAAGCTCTCAGAATTTCAGTTATTTATATATACCACTTCTTACTTATCTCTCCCACTTCTAGCATATATTTTTGTTAAGAAAATGCTCATTCATTTCATTAAATTTATTTTCTTTCCAGTTTGGTTTTTTTCCTCAGTTTGACTATGTACATGCATCCTGAATGAACTGACCTCTCGAGGGCCTTTCTAATATATTTTATACATTTGTACATCAAATAAAATATGTAAAAGTCAGAAGTTGGGCTCTTACCCAACAAAGCCACTTTTTGAGTAAGGAAAGAAGCAGACTTCTGCTTTTATGACCAACCTGACATCATCAGAGACATTACTTTGCCAACCAAGGTCCGTCTAGTCAAGGCAATGGTTTTTCCCGTGGTCATGTATGGATGTGAGAGTTGGACTGTGAAGAAGGCTGACCGCCGAAGAATCGATGCTTTTGAACTGTGGTGTTGGAGAAGACTCTTGAGAGTCCCTTATACTGCAAGGAGATCCAACCAGTCCATTCTAAAGGAGATCAATCCTGGATGTTCATTGGAGGGACTGATGCTAAAGCTGAAACTGCAATACTTTGGCCACCTCATGTGACGAGTTGACTCACTGGAAAAGACTCTGATGCTGGGAAAGGTTGGGGGCGGGAGGAGAAGGGGACGACGGAGAATGAGATGGCTGGATGGCATCACCGACTCTGTGGACATGAGTTTGAGTGAACTCTGGGAGTTGGTGATGGACAGGGAGGCCTGGCGTGCTGTGATTCATGGGGTCGCGGAGAGTCGGACACGACTGAGCGACTGAACTGAACTGAACTGAACTGACACCATCAACATCAAGAGAATAAACTACTGATCTTTTGTCGTAAAAATGTTTTCAGTTTATTTCTGTCAAATGTCACAGACTGTCGAAATAAAGTCTGCATAAGTTCCTACTTTCTGTTGCTATAAGCAATTAGCATTACAAACCTCATAACTAGAAAATAATAGAGCATTAACCGGATTTGACCCTGAACAGGACTTACTGCCATAGTGATGAGAACTTAACGTCAGCAGGGCCCAGAGGCCAACAGCAAAAGGATCTCCCTACTTCCTAGGAGGCCATGAAGAGCAACAGAGGGACAGAGACAGATTCCTAGGCTCTCCGAATGGAGAGAGAGCAGTAGAGAAGTTTGCTGGCTCCCACTGTGAAAGATCAGCATTTTCCTGGAGAGGCCTGGGCAGCGGAATGGCAGCATCACTAGTATCAATACCTCCTGGACCACTGAGTAAGGCACCCTGTGACTGGTAGAGTTTCCTCATCTCTAAAATGAGTGAATAAAATGATGAACTAGGTCCCTTTCCTTTCTAGCTGGTTTCAAGTCTATGATTCCAGAAGGGCCTTGAAAAAATCTTTTTCTAGAAAGAATATTCTGAGTTGGAGACTATGAAAAGAAGCAGAGGAGACTTTCTAGAGTTATATAATGTTACCTCAGTGGTAGCCAGTCAACTGCATGACTAAATTCCTTCATACAATCATGCCTGTTATTCAATCAAAGGCAATTTCAGGCTCATCTGGATGAGACTCTCTTCAACAGTAACTATGTGGATATGTCTTTACCTGTTCAAAATTTGTTAACTTTAGAGATAAATCTTGATGAGACGTGTCTAGAGAGTCATCTCTTTCAGTTCAGTTCAGTTCAGTCGATCAGTTGTGTCCAACTCTTTGCGACCCCATGAATCACAGCGCGCCAGGCCTCCCTGTCCATCACCAACTCCCGGAGTTCACTCAGACTCACCTCCATCGAGTCGGTGATGCCAACCAGCCATCTCATTCTCTGTCGTCCCCTTCTCCTCCTGCCCCTAATCCCTCCCAGCATCAGAGTCTTTTCCAGTGGGTCAACTCTTCGCATGAGGTGGCCAAAGTATTGGAGTTTCAGCTTTAGCATCAGTCCTTCCAATGAACACCCAGGACGGATCTCCTTTAAATTGGACTGGTTGGGTCTCCTTGCAGTCCAAGGGACTCTCAAGAGTCTTCTCCAACACCACAGTTCAAAAGCATCAATTCTTTGGTGATCAATGTCACCTAATTTACCAAGGGAACATTTCATGCAAAGATGGGCTCGATAAAGGACAGAAATGGTATGGATCTAAGAGAAGCAGAAGATATTAAGAAGAGGTGGCAAGAATACACAGAAGAACTGTACAAAAAAGATCTTCACAACCAAGATAATCATGATGGGATGTCTTGGAATGTGACATCTTGGAATGTGAAGTCAAGTGGGCCTTAGAAAGCATCACTATGAACAAAGCTAGTGGAAGTGATGGAATTCCAGTTGAGCTATTTCAAATCCTGAAAGATGATGCTGTGAAAGTGCTGCACTCAATATGCCAGCAAATTTGGAAAACTCAGCAGTGGCCACAGGACTGGAAAAGGTCAGTCTTCATTTCAATCCCAAAGAAAGGCAATGTCAAAGAATGCTCAAACTACCGCACAATTGCACTCATCTCACATGCTAGTAAATCATGCTCAAAATTCTCCAACCCAGGCTTCAACAATACATGAACCATGAACTTCCAGATATTCAAGCTGGTTTTAAAAAGGCAGAGGAACCAGAGATCAAATTGCTAACATCCGCTGGATCATGGAAAAAGCAAGAGAGTTCCAGAAAAACATCTATTTCTGCTTTATTGACTATGCCAAAGCCTTTGACTGTGTGGATCACAATAAACTGTGGAACATTCTGAAAGAGATGGGAATACCAGACCACCTGACCTGCCTCTTGAGAAACCTGTATGCAGGTCAGGAAGCAACAGTTAGAACTGGCCATGGAACAACAGACTGGTTCCAAATAGGAAAAGGAGTACGTCAAGGTTGTATATCACCCTGCTTATTTAACTTCTATGCAGAGTACATCATGAGGAATGCTGGGCTGGAAGAAGCACAAGCTGGAATCAAGATTGCCGGGAGAAATATCAATAACCTCAGATATGCAGATGACACCACCCTTATGGCAGAAAGTGAAGAGGAACTCAAAAGCCTCTTGATGAAAGTGAAAGAGGAGAGTGAAAAGGTTGGCTTGAAGCTCAACATTCAGAAAACAAAGATCATGGCATCTGGCCCCATCACTTCATGGCAAACAGATGGATAAATGGTGGAAACAGTGTCAGACTTTATTTTTGGGAGCTCCAAAATCACTGTGGATGCTGATTGCAGCCATGAAATTAAAAGACGCTTACTCCTTGGAAGGAAAGTTATGACCAACCTAGATAGCATGTTAAAAAACAGAGACATTACTTTGCCAACCAAGGTCCGTCTAGTCAAGGCTTTGATTTTTCCAGTGGTCATGTATGGATGTGAGAGTTGGACTGTGAATAAAGCTGATCACTGAAGAATTGATGCTTTTGAACTGTGGTGTTGGAGAAGACTCTTGAGAGTTCCTTGGACTGCAAGGAGACCCAACCAGTCCAATTTAAAGGAGATCAGTCCTGGGTGTTTATTGGAAGGACTGATGCTAAAGCTGAAACTCCAATATTTTGGCCACCTCATGCGAAGAGTTGACTCACTGAAAAAGTCTCTGATGCTGGGAGGGATTGGGGGCAGGAGAAGAAGTGGACGACATAGAATGAGATGACTGGATGGCATCACTGACTCAATGGACATGAGTTTGAGTGAACTCTGGGAGTTGGTGATGGACAGGGAGGCCTGGCGTGCTGTGATTCACGGGGTCACAAAGAGTTGGACACGACTGAGCGACTGAACTGAACTGAATTTATTAACCCATTATGCCAGGTTTGGACATTTGGAAGGTACCAAAATTGCTTTCTGTTATGAAAAACTGCATGCACATAGAAAGGATATGAAGATATTTTGAGAAATGGGGTTTTCCGGGCAGCTATTTAAAACTCCTTCAAAGTCAGAAAGGAAAACAATTATCATATTTTAATGCATACATGTGGAATCTAGAAAAATATTATAGATGAAATTATTTGCAAAGAAGAAATAGGGACACAGATGTAGAGAACAAACATGGCCACCAAGGGGGATAGGGAAAGTGGGATGAGTTGTGAGATTGGGATTAACATATATAAACTACTTTGCACAGAATAGATAACTAATGATAAAAGACTGTATAGCACAGGGAACTCAAGGGAGAGGGGATATATATAGATATATAGCTGATTCACTTTTTTTACAGGAGAAACTACCACAACTTTATAAAGAAAATATATTCCATTTTAAAAAAATAAAAAGGGTAAGTACATGAAGCTTGTCTGGAAGGTACCTATGCTTACCACTATACCACTAACACCACCCGAAGCTGGTCTGAATTTGGATCAGCCTCAACCGGGATAGGCAGGATACCTTGGTTTGATTCCTGGGTTGGGAAGATCTCCTGGAGAAAGGAATGGCAACCCACTCCAGTACTCTTGCCTGGAGAATTCCATGGACAGAGGAGCCACAGGGCTGCAAAATGTTGGACTGATTAACACTTCCACAGAGGAAATAGAGTTTTAGTAAAGCCCCAATGAGATAATGGCCAAATTCTGTCTTTATCCATCCCTGGTGTTTGTGTAGACATCTGGATAAATCACACTCGACCTCTCCTCACACCCAGCTCTTCTCTAGTTTCACATGTGGAGAGAGCACCTTGTTCCCATCAGGTGAACTGGTAAAGATGGCAACTTGAGTACCTATTATAACTTCAATCTGAAAAGTAAAATAAATTGTGTGACATTATACTGACAAAACAAAACAAAACTCCAATTCAAACTCCTATTCCACTTCCTCATCTTTCTCACACCCAAGTCTTAGGCCCAACACACACATCTGGGCAGCTGATCTGCTCCAAAGAATTCAGTGAGGAAGACCTGCCACAGCCTCTGTGCCAATTCATCACTCTTTTCTTTTTGTTCCAATGGAAGAGGAGTCTTCTCAAAGTAAAGGATAATTCTTTGGACTCAGCATCAATTTTACCCTTTTACATCCAGATTTTTGACATTCAGTTCAAGAGGCATTGTTATGAACTTAACATTTTTAAAGAGGAATACAAAACAACAGTAACAATGAAACAAATGAACAGAGGTGGTACAGTAACATAAATGACTATTTTTACACAGTGTGAAAGAAGTTGGCAACATCATCAGCTTGTGTTATTAATGGCCACTATACCCCCAAGGGGTCAATGAAATCAAGCCTCTCTGAGGACACAGGTCTTAGGTTTTTTGTCCCTTTCATTTCTAGTGCAAGATATGGAAAATAATAAGATTTATTTTTCTTTTGGAATGTTGAAGGGATTCACTGAAATTCACAGGAGTGCTTTTTCAGGAGGGCATGATCTCCAGACCACAGACAATATTAATAATATTTACCAGTTTTAAAAAAGTATATATTAGTTGCAGCAAGTGGCATCGTTTTTTTTTTTTTTTTTAGTTCCAGCATGCAAACTCTTAGTTGCATCATGTGGGATCTACCCAGGCACCCTACATTGGGAGAGCAGAGTATTAATCACCAGGGAAGCTCCCATTTTATAGCACTTTGATGTGCTCAGAGTACTTCCACATATATTCAACCATTTGTTTGATACAGTAATGTAGAGACCTCTATATTTTTCTAGACTAGACCGATAGCTACCTGACTTGAAATACAACTCATTTCTCTGAAACTACTCAATTTTATTTTCTGTAAAATGGAAATAATATTTCACAGTATAGTTGTGTGGCTGAAGTGGGATTATACATTCATGACATGCTTAAAACACATCAAGAGCTATTGGATTGCTAGGTGATGCTTTGTAATGCTTCAAAAGCAGTTAGTACAACAACCGAAAACCTAGTGAATGTTAATGACAGTTTGTCATGTTTTTCATTTACCGACTGACAAACTAAGGCCATTGCTTTCGTTTCAGTTAAAGGCAGTGGCTGTTCTCTTTTTTTGTGTGTGTTTTCTTTGTTACAACATGCTAATTTTCTTTACACACACCTTGTTCTTGAAGAAAAACGAAAAAGCAAAAGGGAAAAGGTAGGTATCTTTTCTTCTTGGCATCTGTTAGCAGCATTTTAACAGCCCTCTTCTTAAAACCCTATATTTGTTAATGCTCTCAAGATAAAAATAGACCTCAAAAATGCCACCGAATTTTATAAGGGTTTCATAATTATGACTATAAAAGGATCTTTGCCACTCTTACATAGCATCTTAAAACAACAGGAAATTTCTTTTCTGATGCATTTTCAACTTGTAGTTCACTATGGTTCTTATGATCTCACTTGCTTCCAATTGATTCTATCATATCATGCAGCTTAGTTTCTTTCTGAAATTTAATACATGGTAGTTTCATTTAATTTTACTTATTTATTTGTGATCATTCATCCTACTTGCCAAGGATATAGTTAGCTCTAATCTTATATCTAGAAGTTTAATGAACATGCTTATTATTCTCTCATTCCTGTCACTGGTAAAACTGTGCAGAAAGACAAATGGGGAAGCAGAGTGAATGCAAATATAGGCAAATGAATTTCATTCATCTGCGATGTTAAACACAGGCCCCAATTCTCACATTTTAATTAATGTAAACATATTATCCAAGGGGGTGGGAGGAGGAGGAAGGATGGATTGAGGGTTTGGGATTAGCAGAGGCAAAATACTATATATGGAATGGATAAACCACAAGGTCCTACTGTATACCATAGGGAACTATATCCAGTATTCTGTGAAAAATCATAATGGGAAAGAATCTGAAAAAGAATATGTGTGTATATATATATTATACACATATATATATAACAATCACTTTGCTATTCAGATTCATGTCAATGTATGGCAAAACCAATAATGTAATTAGCGTCCAATTAAATAAATTAAAAAAAATCATAAATGAACTCCACTTCAATAAAATAAAAATATATTACACATACATTGGAGACAATTAATCATTTGATTGACTTTTATTAAGCACTCACTGTGTACAACATATTTTGTTATGTGCAATGGGAAATTTAAAAAAGAACGTGTCATGGATTCTGCTTTCAAGAAGCCTATAATTTGTGACCCTTGAGGAATAATATAAAGTAGAATAGAGATGTGCAGTAATGCTGGAAGAAGTAAAAAATTGGAAACCTGTAGAAGAAGTCACAATTATTTCTCTTAGGGATAAAAGGGATTCATAAACTTTCATCAGGGAGGTAATACAAAACTAGACAAAATATATGACATCATGGTGACATGGGACAATAGGGAGCAAAGGCAGGGATCCCCAGGAGAAGAGAAGTCCTAGTACAGTCCCTGTTTATGGCCTGGAGAACATTTTCCAAGTTGCAGTGCAGGAAAGAGAAACTCAAACAGAGGCAGGGTTCACTCTGAGTTGGAGAAACCAAGTTGAGAATTCCTGAAGAGAAAAGCGAAAAGAGTCAGCAGTACAGTGAAGAAACAGCTGCAAAAAAAAGAGAGTTCTAGAAGTCTGACAGGCATGCCTGACGGGTGCAGGAGTGTGAACAAACTACATGCGGCCTGAGAAAGGCCTACCTGAAAGGAGCATCAAGATCTACCTCCAGAACACAATCGGCCAGGAAGAGTCCATATTTCCTCAGTTGGAGTGCAAAGGCCCCCTGACCCTCTGGACACCTGCAGAATACTTGGAATGGCACTGACTTGGCAGCCTTAGACTAAAGGAATTTTTGGTCCTTCTTAATAAATCTTAAAGCTAGTGGAGGTGATGGAATTCCAATTGAGCAATTTCAAATCTTGAAAGATGATGCTGTGAAAGTGCTGCACTCAGTATGCCAGCAAATTTGGAAAACTCAGCAGTGGCCACAGGACTGGAAAAGGTCAGTCTTCATTCCAATCCCAAAGAAAGGCAATGCCAGAGAATGCTCAAACTACCGCAAAATTGCACTCATCTCACACGCTAGTAAAGTCATGCTCAAAATTCTCCAAGCCAGGCTTCAGCAATATGTGAATCGTGACCTCCCAGATGTTCAAGCAGGTTTTAGAAAAGGCAGAGGCACCAGAGATTAAATTGCCAACATCCGCTGGATCATAGGGAAAGCAAGAGAGTTCCAGAAAAACATCTATTTCTGCTTCATTGACTATGCCAAAGCTATTAACTGTGTGGATCACAATAAACTGTGGAAAATTCTGAAAGAGATGGGAATACCAGACCACCTGACCTGCCTCTTGAGAAACCTGTATGCAGGTCAGGAAGCAACAGTTAGAACTGGCCATGGAACAACAGACTGGTTTCAAATAGGAAAAGGAGTATGTCAAGGTTGTATATTGTCACCCTGCTTATTTAACTTATATGCAGAGTACATCATGAGGAATGCTGGGCTGGAAGAAGCACAAGCTGGAATCAAGATTGCCGGGAGAAATATCAATAACCTCAGATATGCAGATGACACCACCCTTATGGCAGAAAGTGAAGAGGAACTCAAAGGCCTTTTGATGAAAGTGAAAGAGGAGAGTGAAAAGGTTAGCTTGAAGCTCAACATTCAGAAAACAAAGATCATGGCATCTGGTCCCATCACTTCATGGGAAAGAGATGGAAAAACAGTGGAAACAGTGTCAGACTTTATGTCAGACTTTATTTTTTTGGGCTCCAAAATCACTGTGGATGCTGATTGCAGCCATGAAATTAAAAGACACTCCTTGGAAGGAAAGTTATGACCAACCTAGGTAGCATATTAAAAAGCAGAGACATTACTTTGCCAACCAAGATTCGTCTAGTCAAGGCTATGATTTTTCCCGTGGTCGTGTATGGATGTGAGAGTTGGACTGTGAAGAAAACTGATCACCGAAGAATTGATGCTTTTGAACTGTGGTTCTGGAGAAGACTCTTGAGAGTCCCTTGGACTGCAAGGAGATCCAGCCAGTCCATTCTAGAGGAGATCAATCCTGGGTGTTCATTGGAAGGACTGATTCTGAAACTGAAACTCCAATATTTTGGCCACCTCATGCGAAGAGTTGACTCACTGGAAAAGACTCTGATGCTGGGAGGGATTGGGGGTGGGAGGAGATGGGGACGACAGAGAATGAGATGGCTGGATGGCATCACCAGCTCGATGGACATGAGTTTGAGTGAACTCCGGGAGTTGGTGATGGACAGGGAGGCCTGGCGTGCTGTGATTCATGGGGTCGCGGAGAGGCAGACACGACTGAGTGACTGAACTGAACTGAACTGAACAAATCTTAAAAGCAAGCCTCAAAAAGATGGAAATGTCTCCAATTTAAATGCATCCCAGGACAATGATAAAACATTTACAGGAATACAAAAATAATAGTAACCAAAGGCATAAAATTCACAATTCACAATATCTGCCATTAAATTTTTTAAAAAATCCTCAGACATGCAAAGAAGTAGGATCATACTATCTATAAATCAGAGAGAATCAACAGAAATAAACTTAGCCATGACAAAGATATTAAAAGAGCATAGATACACATGCGCACACAAATGTATTCTCTCTCTCTGTTTCAAGAAGTTAAAGGAAACTATGAACATGATAAGAGAATCATACAAGATATGAAAAGAATCAAATCAAATCAAATATACAGTATCTGGTACAAAAACAAAGAATTATAGTATATTGAGCAGTGGGACATCATCAGATAACCATATAAATGGGTAACTGGAATGTCATGAAAGGGGAGAAAAGAGGGAAATGGATAAACACTCTGAAAAATTACTGACTGAAATATGTCCCATTCTATGAAAACTATATCCATCAGAAATGCCAAGCAAAAGAAATATGGAGAAAAACCACACTTAGGAACATTAAAATCAAATTGCTTAAAACTAGTGATAAAAGAGAAAATCTTAGAAGCACTCAGAGAAAAAAGCTGAAATTATAGAGAGGAGTAAATGTAAGAATGACAGCTGACTTCTGGTTGGAGACAATGCAAACATAAGTAAGCAGAGGAGCCCCTGGAACTCAAAGAACATCACCTGCCAACCTAGAGCTCAGAGTCAGAGAAACTACCTCACAAATACGAAGGTAGGATAAAGAGAGGAGAGAATGCACAGAGGGAGAAGGGGCTAGTGTAAGAAAAGGTGTGTGGGTAGGAAGCAGTAGTGTGAATTCAGGAAACAGACAGTAAGGGGGTTGCACCAGGGCTGTAAATAGAGGCACAGGTGTGGACACAAAGAGGGAAAGACATCTCATCAACAGAGCTAAGAGATCTGTGACTTTCAAGCTACACTAAAATACCATTGTTTTTTTTTTTTTTTCAAGTAAAGTGGGGACTTCAGTGAAAATTTTTAAA
Source organism: Moschus berezovskii (assembly GCF_049115385.1). Lineage (NCBI taxonomy): Eukaryota > Metazoa > Chordata > Mammalia > Artiodactyla > Moschidae > Moschus > Moschus berezovskii. The sequence continues at coordinate 12,688,774 of NC_142471.1, read as the reverse complement.
TGGGATAATACTAAAATGTGTCCTTTCATGTCTATTTATTTTTCATCAGTTCAGTTCAGTCGCTTAGTTGTGTCTGACTCTTTGCGACCCCATGAATCACAGCACGCCAGGCCTCCCTGTCCATCACCAACTCCCGGAGTTCACTCAAACTCATGTCCATCAAGTAGGTGATGCCATCCAGCCATCTCATTCTCTGTCGTCCGCTTCTCCTCCCACCCCCAATCCATCCCAGGATCAGAGTCTTTTGCAGTGAGTCAACGCCTCGCATGAGGTGGCCAAAGTACTGGAGTTTCAGCTTTAGCATCAGTCCTTCCAATGAACACCCAGGATTGATCTCCTCCAGAATGGACTGGTTGGATCTCCTTGCAGTCCAAGGGACTCTCAAGAGTCTTCTCCAGCACCAAAGTTCAAAAGCATCAATTCTTCGGCGATCAGCTTTCTTCACAGTCCAACCCTCACATCCATACATGACCATGGGAAAAACTAGACGGACCTTGGGTGGCAAAGTAATTTCTCTGCTTTTTAATATGCTACCTAGGTTGGTCATAACTTTCCTTCCAAGGAGTAAGTGTCTTTTAATTTCATGGCTGCAATCAGCATCTGCAGTGATTTTGGAGCCCAAAAAAATAAAGTCTGACACTGCTTCCACAATATTTAAAACAATGCTGCATGTCTTCTGTAATATGTAACACTGTTTTGTAATATGTAACTTTATATATTTACATCAGTCATCATCAACAACCCATGGAGCCTAAGAAAAACAGCACAACATTGTTCAGTATGTTAGAGACCTTGTTCTGAATAAAGACTGGAGAACCAACTGGTGAGGTGAAATTTTTAGAAATTGTGTGTGTGTGTGTGTGTGTGTGTGTGCGCGCGCAGAAGACCCCAGTTCAATACCTAGATTGAAGAAGGGAGTAGCAACCCGGAGAATTCCATGGGCAGAGGAGCCTGGTGGGCAACAGTCCATGGGGTCGCAAAGAGTTGGACACAACTGAGTGAACACTTTCACTTTCACTAGATGAAGGACTGAATTGATGATGACTGATGTAAATAGATAAAGTTACATATTATATAACAGAGTGATATATTACAGAAAATACACAGGATTATTTTAAATATGGCTATGAAAAATAGACATGAAAAGACATATTTTAGAAACTGGTTAAAAATTATTCAACTATACTTTTCTAGGTATTTAGAAAATGATGTCATATTTACTATTTATGTACTATTTACTGTTACTGTGGGCTTCCCTGGTGACTCAGATGGTTAAGAGTCTGCCTGAAGTGAAGCAGACCCACTTTTGATCCCTTGGTTGGGAAGATGATCCCCTGAAGAAGAAAATGGCAACCCAATCTAGTGTTCTTGCCTAGAGAGTTCCATGGACAGAGGAGCCTTTCAGGCTACAGTCCGTGGGGTAGCAAAGAGTCAGACATAACTGAGTGACTAACACACACACACAAGATTAAAATTACACTGTAATCAACTAAGTACTCAAAATTTTGTTAAACAAGGAAGAGCAGGGGCCTGCACTCATTTATTCTGTTCCTTCCTGGCTGCATAAAAATGGGCGAAACATGGCACAGCCACACCTATTTGTACGTTTCAAAATCTCTTAATTTTACAGTTTACTTCAAAACAAATTTAGAGGAACAATATGATTATTTTTTGCTATTTTATACACAGACTGAGAAAACAAATTTAGATATCAACGAACAAACAAAAACCACAGTCAGTTTTATTTCATTTTGGATGCTACAAAGGCTAGAAAATGCAGTAGATTAAATCCCCTAGTCCCTTTTCTTTTGTGGTTACAAGGCCAAGATTTATGCGGAATACCAAAAAGCCTGTTATTTCTTTTGCTTGCAGCTCCTTTTTAAAAGTATGAATGGTATCCCTATTCATCCTCACCTCTTCTTTGATAAATTAATATGAAACGAAATCCTAGGTAAAATTAAACAGATATCAAAGAGCTTGCTGCAAAATAACATATTTTTTATTGAGTTAAAATTCAGCCCAAACTGTGTATGCATATATTTTAAAATATGAGTTTCCTCTCTGCTAAAGCCCACTGACTTTCTGGATAAGCCTCTTAAACTAAACATCAAGTTAGGAGGAAAATGTCCAAGTTCTGATTGGTCTTCCACTCCTGCTCTGATGATTTAGGTATGGAGCCATTTAATAAATCTGATTTCTCGACCACAAACACTGTGGAAAAACCTACAAATTTAAGCATCAAATACCTGACTATGAGACAATCTGTACTGCTGATTCCCTGACTTCTCAGAAAAGATGCCTGAGGCTTAGAGTTTCCTGGCAGAGCTTAAATAGATGCATGAGAATGAGGAATCCTATTCATCAAGCCCAAACTCTATTATATGAATATTTACAAAACAAAGTTGTCCACTTCTGAACTCAATCAATAACCACAATAATTCACCACAAGAAACACAATGTCAGAGTTTTCCTAAGGAAAATGAAATCATAGCAGTGGGAATAAAAAAATAGCCTTTCCTTTGAGCCAGTTATGTTCAGAAATGCTATTAATAGACAAGGCAATTTTTTTTTTAAAAGTTCAGGCATTTAACAATTTCTGTTACCTCACAATGAGGAAGCACAGAGACAACTCCTAAAAAGTTGGGTAAATCTGGAGTCACCCATATAAAAGCTTTTAGATAGTCATATCCCAATAAGCAATTGTCGGCCATTTTCTCATAAACTTGCTGCTTCTCCTCTAGTGTCATTATAATCGTCACACACCGCCTTGTATGCTGGGGCGGTGGGGGAGATATCATGTAGTGTACCATCCAGTGACTCATTTAGCATTTACTTACCAAGAATGACTGTGCAGGAACAGAGCCCGAGGCCTGGGATAGCGCTCAGAGAAACAAAAAGGTATCTTTTCTCCTGTCTAGGACATAGTTATTAAGATACAGGCTATAAAAGCCTCTTTCCTAAGGATGATTTTGAGACACTAAAGTTTCAAGAGCTACAATTCTTCAGTTCAGTTCAGTCGCTCAGTCGTGTCCGACTCTTTGCAACCCCATGGACTGCAGCACAACAGGCTTCCCTGTCCATCACCAACTCCCGGAGTTTACTCAAACTCATGTCCATCAAGTCGGGAATGCCATCCAACCATTTTATCCTCTGACGTCCCCTTCTCCTCCTGCCTTTAGTGTTTCCCAGTATCAGTGTCTTTTCCAATGAGTCAGTTCTTCACATCAGGTGGCCAAAGTATTGGAGTTTCAGCTTCAGCATCAGTTCTTCCAATGAATATTCAGGACTGATTTCCTTTAGGATAGACTGGTTGGATCTCCTCGCAGACCGACTCTCAAGAGCCTTCTCCAACACCACAGTTCAAGAGCATCAATTTTCTTCGGTGCTCAGCTTTCTTTATGGTCTAACTCTCATATCCATAAATGACTACTGGAAGAACCATAGCTTTTTCATACAATCCTTGGAAACATATTATATTAGGTCATTGCAAGTTGTTTCTTACCCCTTGTTTTCAACTGTGGTCTTAAATCTGATATTTAACTCACTGTATAAAAAAATATGCTATTTGCTAAATTTTTATATTAATTTAAAAATATTTGGGGAACACAGCCAGAGTCTAACTTTATACTAGTGACAACTGAAAGAAAAGGATTCCTCTGAAATCAATGATTCTATTACGTCCAGGGAGCCTGGGCAGTGTCAGGCATCCCTGTTAAGGTCAGGCAAGTTGTGTAAGGTACTCAGTGATATAAACCAATATCAATAATTGTTATCTGTGCAACAAAAAATTAAGATCTAAAACTATTTTGTGGGGCAGTGCTCGGAATTACTGAATTCTACAAATTAACCTAGATTTCTTAACCACACATAAGATGTTTGCAGTTGAACTGACTGCTTCTGACTTAGAGTCACTCAGGAAGAGTGAGTTGCATTTAAACATCTTCCTATCAACAGGATTATGTGCGTTAGTCACTGCTGCTTTTATTCAGGTACCCGCTTCCTTTTGTCTATTTCATGAGATGGGAAAACAGAATGCATTAACATTCAACATTCATTTACCAAATGTTTATTGAGCTTTAAAGTCAGAGCAGCAAAGGATTAAAATGGATTGCTTATATTGAACTTCTACTTCATAAAGCTGCTGGGAAAGCATACAAAAAGTACCTCCATATCTACCACTCAGACATTCTTAATAGAGAAGTCTTCCCTACAGTTATTTTAAAAGAGGCTATATGGTTTTGTCAGATGTCATGTACGGATGTGGGACCTGGACCATAATGAAGGCTGAGAGCTAAGAATTGATGCTTTTGAATTGTGGTGCTGGAGAAGACTCTTAAAAGTCCCTTGGACAGCAAGGAAATCAAACCAATCAATCCTAAAGGAAATCAACCCTGAGTAGTCATTGAAAAGACTGATGGTGAAACTGAAAAGAAAGCAACAGAAGATGAGATGGTTGGATGGCATCACCGAGTCAATGGACATGAGTTTGAGCAAACTCTGGGAGATAGTAAAGGATAGGGAAGCCTGGCGTGCTGCAGTACAGGGGGTTACAGAGAGTTGGACACAACTTAGTGACTGAACAACAATATATACTGAATGGAGACATAACATGAGTTTACTAACTAGGAAAAGATAAGGACATATGAAGTTGATCTTTCAGTATCTCATTCCTTGAATTAACAACTAGATGAAGATTGGGATAAATAGGAATTTAAATTACTTTATAAATGAGGAAGATAAATTAAGAACTGCAACAATATTCATTTCTGTACTGAAAAACTTTTTAGCACCTTTGTCTTGAAATTCTCAAAGTCCTTTTCAAACAATATTCACAATATGATCATGTGAGGAAAAGAAATGGCTATTTTATTCTTAAATGAGAAATATGAAGCTAAAGCAAGGCATATGTTCTATTTTAGATTTATTGACTAGATTATGTACAATTTTACAGCTTTTCAATGATTGCAAGTCAGTTGCCTAATGCCTAAAAAGGCATGTGATAACCAACATCTCAGGATTTCCTCAGAGACAGTCTAAAAACTTACCTCTGTGTAGTAAGAGGGCAGAAATATGTCAAAAACTCAGGAAAAAATAAGACAAGTGTGGCAACATTTGGTAACAACCACTTACCTATGCTGCCTACTTTGGACATCAAAAGGTAACTGTAACTGGATTGTTTGATAATTTAAAACTTTACATGGAAAACAGGTCAGCCTTCCTCCCATCATTTTTTTTCCCCCTGGAGCATTCTGTTCATTTTCTCAAAGCACTCCCACTGTTTATCATCATTTCAGTAACTATGACATATGCTCATGTTCAGCCACTAAATTGTGTCAGACTCTTTGCAGTACCATGGACTGGAGTCTGTGAGGCTCCTCTGCCTATGAAATTTTCCAGACAAGAATACTGGAGTTGGGTGCCATTTCCTCCTCCAGGGGATCATCTCGACCCAGGGATTGAACTTGCATCTCTTGTGACTCTTGCTTTGACAGGCAGATTCTTTAACACTAGAGCCACCTGGGAAGCCCAACTATGACAGTATCTTCCTTATTATATATTGGGTAATAGAACAACAGTGATTCAGTATATACAAACATTTTATGTCTATGCATTTTACTCTATCAACAATGATTAGTCTTTCTCAGAAATAAACTGATTTCACAGAACTCATACTCCACAAATGCACATGCAATTATATTAATCTAAGTGTTATAAACAAAAATATGAAAATAATGTAATATGCAAGCTTTAGTTATTATGTAACAGCTATCTTCTACTTTGGTAGCATCTAATTTAACAGAATAGGAAAAACAAGAGACCTCTTCAAGAAAATTAGAGATTCCAAGGGAACATTTCATGCAAAGATGGGCTCGATAAAGGACAGAAATGGTAGGGACCTAACAGAAGCAGAAGATATTAAGAGGTGGCAGGAATACACAGAAGAACTGTACAAAAATGATCTTCACGACCAAGATAGTCACAATAACGTGATCACTGACCTAGAGCCAGACATCTTGGAATGTGAAGTCAAGTGGGCCTTAGAAAGCATCACTACGAACAAAGCTAGTGGAGGTGATAGAATTCCAGTTGAGCTATTTCAAGTCTTGAAAGATGATGCTGTGAAAGTGCTGCACTCAATATGCCAGCAGATATGGAAAACTCAGCAGTGGCCACAGGACTGGAAAAGGTCAGTCTTCATTCCAATCCCAAAGAAAGGCAATGCCAAAGAATGCTCAAACTACTGCACAATTGCACTCATCTCACACGCTAGTAAAGTCATGCTCAAAATTCTCCAAGCCAGACTTCAGCAGTATGTAAACCGTGAACTCCCAGATGTTCAAGCAGATTTTAGAAAAGGCAGAGGCACCAGAGATCAAATTGCCAACATCCACTGGATCATGGAGAAAGCAAGAGAGTTTCAGAAAAACATCTATTTCTGCTTCATTGACTATGCCAAAGCCTTTGACTGTGTCGATCACAATGAACTGTGGAACATTCTGAAAGAGATGGGAATCCCAGACCACCTGACCTGCCTCTTGAGAAACCTGTATTCAGGTCAGGAAGCAACAGTCAGAACTGGACATGGAACAACAGACTGGTTCCAAATAGGAAAAGGTGTACGTCAAGGTTGTATATTGTCACCTTGCTTATTTAACTTCTATGCAGAGTACATCATGAGGAACGCTGGGCTGGAAGAAGCACAAGCTGGAATCAAGATTGCTGGGAGAAATATCAATAACCTCAGATATGCAGATGACACCACCCTTATGGCAGAAAGTGAAGAGGAACTCAAAAGCCTCTTGATGAAAGTGAAAGAGGAGAGTGAAAAGGTTGGCTTGAAGCTCAACATTCAGAAAACAAAGATCATGGCATCTGGTCCCATCACTTCATGGGAAATAGATGGAAAAACAGTGGAAACAGTGTCAGACTTTATTTTTTTGGGCTCCAAAATCACTGCAGATGCTGATTGCAGCCATGAAATTAAAAGATGCTTGCTCCTTGGAAGGAAAGTTATGACCAACCTTGATAGTACATTAAAAAGCAGAGACATTACTTTGCCAACCAAGGTCCGTCTAGTCAAGGCAATGGTTTTTCCCGTGGTCATGTATGGATGTGAGAGTTGGACTGTGAAGAAAGCTGATCGCCGAAGAATCGATGCTTTTGAACTGTGGTGTTGGAGAAGACTCTTGAGAGTTCCTTATACTGCAAGGAGATCCAACCAGTCCATTCTAAAGGAGATCAATCCTGGATGTTCATTGGAGGGACTGATGCTGAAGCTGAAACTGCAATACTTTGGCCACCTCATGCGGCAAGTTGACTCACTGGAAAAGACTCTGAGGCTGGGAAAGGTTGGGGGCGGGAGGAGAAGGGGATGACAGAGAATGAGATGGCTGGATGGCATCACCGACTCTGTGGACATGAGTTTGAGTGTACTCTGGGAGTTGGTGATGGACAGGGAGGCCTGGCGTGCTGTGATTCATGGGGTCGCGGAGAGGCGGACACGACTGAGTGACTGAACTGAACTGAACTGAATTTCAGTCCAATTCCTCAATCCTTTTTAATCATACTAGTGTAAACCCAATAGGAGAAGCACTCTCCCTCCACTTTAATAAATGTTAGGAAATGACCATCTCATGCATGAACCAGCCTGACCATACCCATTCATATGAGAGTAAACCGCGACAAACCCAAGTGTGCATATCAAGCGAACTACACACAGTATTAGGAAGTCTGTAGGTCAAAAATACATCTATTCTTTGAGGGACGTAAGAAAATACAGATTTGGCTGTGTTTGGCTTTGAATCCTTTCAACTTCCAATGGTGGGTTTCTCAATTGAATTTCACTTGTAACTGCCCCATCTATCCAATTTTATTAAGAAATAAGACATTCTAAATAAATATTTCCCCCCCAGATCACTAGGAAAGTGTGCAAGTGTTAGTTGCTCAGCTATGTCTGACTCTGCGACCGCATGGACTGTAGCCCACTAGGCTCCTCTATCCATGGACTTCTCCAGGCAAGAATACTGGAGTGGATGGCATTCCCTTCTCCAGGGGATCTCCCTGACCCAGGGATTGAAGCCAGGTCTCCTGCATTGCAGGCTGATTCTTTACCATCTGAGCTACCAGGGAAGACTCTAGACCACTATAGCTTAGTCTTATAATTAACACAATTTAAAAAAATTACAAATTTGAGGGGAACTTTTTAAAAATTTGCCACAAACTTCTCTCATTTCTTACAACATGGTTACTATGATCATCAATGACTCCCGCTAGCTAGACACTAGCCACACTTCAGGAACCACCTGGATGGGATGGTTCCCCTGAACGTAACAGTGTGGTCCAGACTCACGCGGTTTTGAACATCCTTTATTGTTTCCAAATATTTGAAACCATTTTTTTTTTCTACCTTTCCCTTCCTAGGCTATAGGCAGTCTCTGGCTCCAGTCCCCAGCTTGAACTAAAAACTACTCTGGCTGTTCATTTTCTAATCTGTTGTAAGGTAGAGAACCAAGTAACTAAGTTTATCGGAACTACATGTAGACTGAAAATAAATTGACTCCCAGGAGAGGCCAAAAGTTTTCCATTTGGGGCATAAAAATCAGGAACTTTGTTCCCTGAGTTTACCATGTCCTAGATATTTGAGGCTCACAGATAAGGCACTTCCTGATAAGTGAGGTTTTTATTGTGTTACTGAAATAAAACACAATGGTTTGCAAAATTAAGCCTGGGGGCTGCCTGACATACTTAAGGTAAATGAAACCTTTTAGAATGTTGATCACAACATCTCTGGTGATTCTGAACAGATTTCCTTTAAAAAAAAAAATAGGATAGAGTCCTCTGGAATATTTAACTTGGGTAGTAGAAGTACTGATAAGGACATGTTTTGGATTTAGTTTTAAGAGAACAAAGAAAGGATAAATCTCATTAAGATTAAAAGAATTCTACCTCAATAAAGTAGGAAAGTTCTTATAAGCTTTGATGGAACAGAAAAGTCCCTTAATCTGACCCATAATCCTTTTAAGACAGGGTAGGATAGCCTTGAGTCTGCACATTTAAAATTCATTAATGATCTTAACCTGAGAATTAGGTTGGATATTTTTTTCCACAATCAGGAAAATTATTAAAGAAAATCTTCCTTTTTCCTTCTGCCTCTTTAAGCCTCTGGAGGACTAGCCCATAACTCATTGCTTTGATGGACTTTGATGCTTTTTCTCCCTTAGAGTCCTCTGGTTAGGGTTAACCCCAGGACCATAGCTCCCCTTATAAATAAAGCATTAGTCATCACATATTCTGGTATGATTCTTTTGTCCTGTGCCTAGTGTGGGAATAGATTGCCTTTTTATATGCTTAGCCTAGGACAGATATCTAGAGCAGGATCTTCAGACCACAGAAAGGGAGAAAGAATGACTTGATCTCTCCCAGTGCTTCTCAGTGGGGAACCAGTGACATTTTAGGAACAACAATCCTCTGCGGTAATGAGTTGCAGGGAGTCTAGGCATCCTGGCCTCTGCCCAGTCCTCCCATTCATTGTGAGAACTGGAAATGCCCCAATATATTTCCAAAGGGATTCTGGCGAGGTCATACTGGCCTCAACTGAGAAGAACCCTAGTCTTTGTGCTGTGCCGAAATGTATGTAGAAACCACCTCCACCACCATCTCAACAAACAGATTAAAATTAGGCCAGCACTGATATTCCCATTAAACAGAATGGGATTAAATTAAATATTATTTATGCATTAAATATGCAGAAGATGTTTAGGTTCTAAATTATTTGTTCACAAAGAACACAAATATTTATACCTTGTAATTGTGGTTATCAGACATATTTCCTCCATACAAACAACTATAAATGAAAGACGTTTGCTAGGACCACCCCAATCTCACCAGCCTCACCTGGAACACACAGTCAGCAAATACCTAATAGCCTGGTGACTTGGCTATATTTGCCTCTGAACTATAAATCCATTTAGAATAGGTTGTCATATCCCTCCTCGCTTGTAGCTGTAATCACAGTGCTAATAAACACAAGGTCTGGCATAAATACTAAAATAAATAAATACATAAAACAAACAAATACTAAAACCCAATAGTAAATTAGTAAATGAATGAACACAGCAAGGTCTTCTCCAACCACTTCACACCTACAATCAAGCAGGAATGAGCTTAGTCACACAAGATTTATGATGTTCAAAACATCAACAGAGGAAACTGCCTACTTCTATTGAGTTAACTTTTTTTTTACTCTGTCAAAAAACATCTTTAAAATAATCTCTGGGGAAACATCCACTGTTGTGTTTGTACCAAGTGCATTCCAAGTGCTAATATCTCTGGGAGAAGTTCATATGCTCACTGTAGATTTCAGAAAGAATAAAAATGATTCTAATGTTACACACAGTAGTTTATGTCTTTGCAGTCTTGCCTCTAGCTTAAGCAGCTTATCAAAGTATTTCCTCCAAACAAATACTCTGCTGCTTAAAACAAGAATGAATTTAAAAAACATTACCTATTAATATCGCACATAAATATCAATAAAAATGACGCATATCGTAAACTTCACATTCTCTATACCAAAGTATGATGAGACTAACCTTAAACCTGACCCTAACCCTTTTCTCCTCCTCTAATTTTGGATGTGAGTCCCACAACAGGTGAAACCTAGTGAAAGTGTTATATTATATAATTATATTTTAAAATATAATTATCACATAAAATAGATAATCATAGGAATTTCAGGATTTTCCAGTTCATAAAAGCAACTTAGAAAAACCAGCATGATTATACTATCCTATTTTTTAAAAAAAATGTTTGACTGGCTAAGTTGGCAGTTGTTTGTCATAACTTCATACTTAATGTTATTCACATGTGAGAATGGAAAAATAAATCCACATAGTTCTTATCGTATATTTTTGGTGGTAATTTTTCAATTAGGAAAAATATTTAACCAAGGTGATATTTTGCTAAAAGTCAGTATTCTCTAAATCTGTAATACCAAGAACTGGAAACGATCCTGTAAACAAATTTATTTCCACTCCATCATTTAATAAAAGGGAAACCACAAAACTATAAACAGTAGACAGCCTGGCTTATAAACTCTAAAGGTAGGCAATTTCCTTAAGACCGGTGTGTGCCCTGCCAATCTTCCAAAAACTTCAATCTCCCACAGAAGACCAAGAGCTCAAGAAAAGTTCCTCCTCTCCTTCTTCCACAGAAGCACGTGGCTGCCCAGCCACGTGTCTTGCCCATCCTCTTTTACAGTTGTGAATAACTCTGAATATTTACTCCCCCAGAGCAATCTGAGTGGGCCTGAGAGGTGAAATTTCCATGTCCGATCCCAAATCTTCCATACTTGCTTTCCCATATTCTTGTGTCCTTTCCATATGCTTTTGAAATGAGGTTAACAGGGAGGCCTGGCGTGCTGTGATTCATGGGGTTGCAAAGAGTCGGACACGACTGAGCAACTGAACTGAACTGAACTAACCACAGAGACTTTGAAAATGATCATATAAAATAGCACCCACTGACTTTGAATACTTGTTAGGAGGATTAAGTGAACAATACATAAACTGCATTCCTTGAGCCCCTGGACTACAAGGGATCCTGTGTTAGGGCAGTGTAGCATTCTCTAATAATACATAGTCCTGATGGGCCCTTTTATTGGAAATTTTTTTATTGGAATTACTTTACAGTGTTATGTTAATGTCTGTTGTACAACATCATGAATCAGTCATATGTATAAATATATCCCTCCCCTCTTGAGCCTTCCCCACGATTTCACCTGTCTAGGTCACCACATAGCACTGAGCTGAGCTCTCTGGGTTATATAGCATCTTCCTGCTTTCTATTTTACACATGACAGTGTGTATATGTCAATGCTATTCTCTAAGTTTGTCCCCTCTTCTCCTCCCCGACCCCAGTGTCCACAAGCCCATTCTCTATGTCTGCATCTCTATTCTTGCCATGCAAATAGGTTCATCAGTACCATTTTTCTAGATTCCATACACATGCTGGGCATATACCCTGAGAAAACCATACCTCAAAAAGACTCATGTTCCTGAATGTTCACTGCAGCACTATTTACAATAGCCAGAGCATGGAAGCAACCTAGATGTCCACTGACAGATGAATGAATAAAGAAGATGTGGTACAAATATACAATAGAATGGTACTCAGTCATAAAAAGGAATGACATTGAGTCAGTTGATGTGAGGTGGATGAACCTAGAGCCTGTCATATGGACTGAAATAAGTCAGAAAGAGACAAAAACATCATATATTAATGCATATATACAGAATCTGATGTACTCTTTAGCAAATTATCTTTTGTGTCTTCTTGCATCCTTTAAAACAATGCATTAATATTATTATAGCACCTCTTTTTACATTGCTTAGTTTGTGGTTCACCCAGTGTTAAACATGTTACATGGATATTATTTATTACAAATTCTCAGGTAGATTCTATTTTCTCCATTCTTTAGTTGAGAATACTGAGGTTCCTTGAATAACTTGGTGGATCTGAGATCACAGTCCCAATGCATCTGACTGTCTGTGCTCTTTCTTCTAACCTGACAATTCTTTGCTTCTCTGGAATTACACTAACTAGTGATGTACATGAACTGCGACCCATAAAAGAAATGTTGTTATGAGTAAAGGCATTTTAATAAGAAAGTTTATAAGAATCCCAACAATATGAATTTTATTTAGATGTCCAATGTCTATTTGTTCTTATCTTAATGGCACAAGTTAGTTTAAGATGACCAATGCAAAATGCAGACTTACATTGCAGAAATTGACTGGGAGGTTAGCACTTTTAGCATAGACACATTACCTTTGTTTTCCCTTAGAGCAACACAAAAGATGCAAACAGGAGGTGGCAATAATTATTCATTGAATATCCCTTCAAGGGATAATTATTTTACACAATTACTTTTGATGCAAGCAAGAAATCCCAAAGGGTTCCTTTATCCTTTGTTAAGGATAAGATGAGATACTTGGCAAGAAGAATATTTTTGGGTGATGGCAATACACAATCTTTGAATGAGAAGTCCTCACATGGAAAATGGAATCTGAAGTTAACTGAATGATGGCAGTAACACAAGTTATCAAAGAAAGAAATTTCTGTATAAATTGGAAAAGTGCATTTGACTATAATAAACACATATCACTGGGAGACTTCCTAGAAAATTCATTTACCATAGGTATGATTTTTACAAATTCACTATTATAGCCTTTCATGTACTTTCTTTCAAACTTGTATCTAACAATCTATCATTTTCCATTTATATCCTGCACATACTTACTAAATCCTGGGCCAGCCAACTAACCAAGTAAGCTGTTGATTTGAATGCTGAGTTGCAGGTAAAAGATGGAGGTAAGTACAAGTCAGAACACTTAGGGAAAGGAAAGCTCCACAAGAGAGTAGTAAGAGAAGGTATTGCAGAATGGGTGATATTTAAGATAAGACCTGATGTAATAGGGTAGTTATTATCTGGATTGAAAATAATTCAACCAATGAATAACTATTTCTTCAACAGCAGTCATGGAGTTTTCTAACCCTTAACAGAGACTCTATGTGACATGTTATGTTATTTTGATCCATTCATGCAGATCCTTATAACTCAAAGTATCCACTTTCCATTTGGGTAAGCGAGTTTTCCCTAAATGGACTATTTTGTAATCTGAGGTCAGAATGTCCTAAATTTTAATTTGCTTACAAAAGAAATTCTTATTTAACCAAATGCCACCATTCTGGTTGGGCTTCCCAGGAGGTGCAGTGGTAAAGAATCTGGCTGCCAATGTAGGAGATGTGAATTTGATCCCTGGGTCATTCCCCTGAAGGAGGAAATGGCACCCCAATCCAGTATTCTTGCCTGGAGAATCCCATGGCCAGAGGAGCCTGGAGGGCTACAGTCCATGGGGTCGCAAAGATTTGGACACAACTCTGTGACTGAGCACAGCAGCACAACCATTCTGGTTAGTGATTAAGTTGTTGTTGTTAAAATGGGTTTCCAGCACCCTGAAACTCAGCTCACATAATATGCAAAGCCATCCTTGAAACTTCATGTCCATCTCTGAGTGTGGAGGGATAATGAGAACACATTTGCTTTCCCACTTTAGGGTTTATCTTTCCCATGAAGCCGTCTGATCAAAACCAGTCCCCCAAAAGGAAAAAAAAAAAAGATCCCATTCACTCCTGCAAAGTTGTAAAGGGTCAAAAGGTAAAGTTTCACCACTGCCAATGATTCCTTTCTCTAGCACATAGTGTCTAATCCAAATTTTACTAACAGAGAAAGCAAGCATCAAGGGGTGAAACATATATGTGCCCATGGCTTTCTGAACTAGAGATAAGCACAGTCCGTGGTCTTGGTAACAACCTGCTCATGGCCCAGGTACTCCTTCCCTACACCTTAATGAGGAGCTGTCATTACTGTGCATTTCAGTACCGATGCTCATTTCAGCACCTGTTTTAAACTTCCTTCTCAGAGCCACCAGTGCAGCCCTGGTGTTCCACACACACAATTTTCCCTCAAGAAAGCCATCCCCTAAACAGGAAGGTCAAGTTGTCTCAATGCCGCATACACCTGGAGAAGGGCTCACATAAAAGACAAGGCACACCGAAATTTGCATGCACCTTTGTTTTCTGCAAATTGTTCCTTGTTTAATGAAGTTGGTGATTTACGGCTAATTATATTTTTCAAATGAATTCAATTCATCCATTTTGAACTAATCACATATTCCCTGACTATTCCTTCTTTCCTTCCTGACACTGAGCTATGAAGTGAGATGTATGCAAATTGATTCTAGTTAATAACTTCATCGTTGAAATTTTTCTGACCTCAAAATCAACTTCTACACAGAATTTACTACTTAGCTGTCCAGACATTCTATTAACTGAAAAACATGTATTTTTAAGTTTTGTGGAATTAAAAAGTGTCAAGGACTGGTGGGTATTATGATTTATCCTTTAAGAGCATTATGGCTGAGCAAAAGCACCCTATAGGATGGGAGACTGATCAGGCTGAAAATTAGAAAGAAATGCCAATAAAACTCAGTCCTCATAACAAGAGAGCATAGATACTTGGAAAACCAAAATAAGACAAATGAGGAATGTGACTTTCAAAATGAGAATTAACAATAAAAAGTAGTCAATACTCAATACAAATATTTTAGATTAGTGCAGATAATAGCTGAGTGTATGTACACTTTCTCCTGGATTATAGTCTTTTAAGATAACCCAGAGTTGACAATACAGAACAATTTTATGAAACAGTGAGATCTATAGGTGTCTGTTCAAATTAAAATTAGATAATTTCTTCATTCTTATTTTGATAATGTTCCTTTACACATCAACATTCCTCACAGATTAAAAACATTATCCTACTTGTAAAACTGATTTATAACATTTAATCAATGCATTTAAAACTTTGAGCAAATCATACTTTCTCAAAACAAGAACTCTGTGTCTTGTATTTTCTTATATTCTCTCCATGTTTGACCAAAGGGTGGAGATTTGATAAGAAAAGAGGAGCAAGAATGGTTTCAATGGAGGAAAAATGTAAGCATTGCCACTTCTGTCTACAAAAGTGTCTTAGTCTGAGGGACCTAATCAGAATCCTCTATGAATTTATAAAACATGTGAACATCCTTGGATTCTGATGGTAAGTACTCTGCAACTTTAAACTGCTCTGTGGGTCATTCTAACGTACATCTTTCATTAAAATAACACAAACTTAAACTGTATGCCTGCTCCCAAAAGACACAGATTGTTATTTTGTTTACTGTTCTACATTATTCAGTTTCCAGAACAATGCCTAGTAGGGAGGAGGTGCTCAAAAATACTCATACTATGAATGATATTCATAGAGTTCCTTGATGAGAAAATGATAGTAGAAATCGGTCTGTTTGAATGCAGGAAAATTCAAATAATTTATCTTTTTTTAACATGAAAGACGAATACATTTTGATTTTTCTTTTAATTTCATCAATTATTCACCCAAATTAGCCAAACATTTTACTAATGGATTGACATATTTAGAGCAATAAAGGCTAATCTTTTAGTAACACTTTTAAGTCCTGGCAACCTACTCCAGTATTCTTGCCTGGAAAATCCCATGGATGGAGGAACCTGGTAGGCTACAGTCCATGGGGTTGCAAAGAGTTGGACACGACTGAGTGACTTCACTTTCACTTTAAGTCCTGAAGGGCAAACAGACAAAAAAAAAAAAAAAACAAAAAAAAAAAACCAACCCTCTTGATAGAATTGTTTTCAACCCTTCATACATATACCTGCATAATGACCAGGGACAGGAAGAAATGCTTAGAAAGAGACAATTGAAATTTATTAATGAGATGGATGGATCTTTAAAACAGCACTCAAACCCTTCTCTAAGGAAAATATTCATGAGACCCTTCTATCTCTCTGTGGATATTTTGCTTTAGACATCAAGTATGTTTTCTCTTAACAAGACACGCAGAGGTGAAATGGAAGTAACAATCACTTCAGATAAGAGTTGCAGTGCTTTTAGTCAAGTTATTTAAATCTCTGAGCCTCAATTTTGTCACTTGTAAAATTATACCTAATCACACTGTTTTAAAACTTAAATGAGAATTCATGTGAAAGTTGCCAGGCACAGAATAGACATGCAAGAAATGTGGCTTTGCTCTCAGTCTCCGTCAAGAGGGAGAATAGGCTCCTGTCTGATAATGAGGAATCCCGTTAAGCAAGCTTTATGGGATATGTATTTCTGGCTCCTACAACTTTTATCTGGACTAAATGCTCCATTGTTTTTCCAGAATGAAATACTGCAATTTGACCAGCATTACATGGCTAATGGTATCCTGGAACAGAAAGAACAAGGGCATTTCTCAATCGCCATCTTTCTTTTATTCACATATCCAATTGAAATGGGATTTAGTCACAAGTCAGTTGGATAGGTTTCTTTAGGAACCAAGTAAAAATAATGAGCTAATTGTGACACCCAAGAGTCCAGCCCTGTGGACAGAGATGTGAATATTTACAATGTACTCAATATAAATTATAAGTTTAGAAGGACAGTTGTCAAGGTAAGAAAGGCCTTTAGGAAAAAGAAGTCAGTAACAGCATATTATCCTCTAACAAAAATTATAATAAAGTATAACATCACTTTGCTGTGTACCTGAAACTAACACAATATTGTAAATCAACTATATTCCAATACAAAATAAAAATTAAAAACTATAATGCACCTAGGTTGATGTTTTCCTGATGGGTGTGAAATAAGCTGTGAAATAAATATATTTACATATTATAATTGGAAGGCAAAAAAAATTGAAATGAAAAAGAATGATGCTGTAAGTGTTATAGACAGAGGCCCCTTTAACTTGTGCTTGGAACCTGCTTTCTAAAGTTCATTTTAAATTAGACTGTAAGGTGAAAAATATAAACTGAACTGATATATATAAAAAAAAGTAGCATCAAACACATTGTTTGTCCTTTCAGAAATATTTTTCAGCATGAAAGAGGTACATATAATCTTTCCATAGCACTTAACCTATACATCATGTGACCAGCACTTTCAACATTGTTGACAGCTTTTATGTACATGAATTAAAGTTTTCTCATCTCCAATTTAACCTTCAGCAGTCTGACAGTTATTTTCCTAAACAACGCATCTGATCGTGTCACATTACTGTTTAAAAGCCTTTAATTAATTGCTCCCATCTTGTTGCAGAACAAATACTAAATTTCTTACCAGGCCCTATAAAGATGTTAGCAATTTGGCTCCCCAGTCCGTTTCTCTAACCTCTAACCAGCCCCTCTCTCACATCCTTTCTTCCCTCTAGGTGTTGTGTCTTGCATGCGGCCACATCCGACATTGCTCCCATGCTCCAAACCTCCCCTTGTCCAACGTCCTTTTACAAAGCTGACCCCTTCCCGTCGGTCCTCTTCCTCAATTTCTGCTCCGTGATCTCACGTGACTTCGTCAGGATCCTGAAGAAGGACCATGAAGAGCATCTCTTCATGGACAACTTACCACATGTTTGCCATTCTCTTCTCTGAGTTGCTGCAGATTCAAATGCTCTATGAATCCTTGATTTCCACAGGTAGGTACCAGCCCTACTGTCCTCCTGGCACTCTGGATTCTTGATCTATGTATCTCTTCAACATCTCCCCATGGACGTTTAATAAGCATCCATGAAAATTAAAATACCTAAAACAAACCCTCCCCTCCCAACTTGCCCTTCTTCCCAATCTCAGTTAGTCTTCCTTTGCTGGCTGCCTTCCAGCCATGTGGCCTCCTGGTTCTTTCCTCAATAAGGCATTCATACTCCTCCCTCAGGACATCTGCAATTCTCTTTGCCTCTGCCAAGAACATCCTTCTCCCTAGCCACTGGGCCCCTCCCTCAAGTCCTCCAGGCTTTCACTCATCTGCTTGGTAAGGCTTTCCTTGACCTCTGTCTAAAATGGATTCAATGACTCCTGCATCACCACCCCTGCTCCACACACCTTTCCCTTTCCTATTTTCCCTATAGCTTTTCTATCACTTACTTGTAGGCTGTATATTTTATTACAGGCATGATGGATGAGCTCTGCACCAAAGTTCAATTCAGTGATGCTGACTGAGGAAGTTTGTTAGAAGGTGTAATGCCTGCCCTTATTTATAGAAGTGAGTAGGAGTCAGGAATCCCAGTTTCTAAGCTCCTTTCTGTGTAACTCTGAGCACATTTCATAGATTTTCAAGATCCATCTCCTATAAATTAGCATTAAAGAGGATAATTGATTAAAAGTGCAATAGACGCTCAAGGAACCTTAGTGCAATGGCAGCTGTTGTTACTGTTTTCATCATGAGCTAATTTTTATTTTTTTTAAATTATATTTTAAATTTATTTAGCTGTGCTGGGTCTTAGCTGTGGCACAAAGGTTCTTCAATTTTGCCGTGGCATGAAGGATCTTTAGTTGCAGCATACAGGATCTATTTTTCTGACCAGGGATCAAACCTGGTCCCCCTGAATTGGGAGCTCGGAATCTTAGCCACTAGACTAAGGAAGTTCCTCTTTAGCTAATTTTATAGGAACATGTGATTTAAGGGGTTGCTTCCTAAATACTTCAAGCCTAGAAAG
The DNA here is from genome assembly GCF_049115385.1 of Moschus berezovskii. Taxonomy (NCBI): domain Eukaryota; kingdom Metazoa; phylum Chordata; class Mammalia; order Artiodactyla; family Moschidae; genus Moschus; species Moschus berezovskii. The sequence goes on along the minus strand of NC_142471.1, from coordinate 12,669,677 downwards.
AAACTTGTTGCTAAATGTAAATATATATGGTGTGTGTGTGTATCTTTTCTTTGAAAACTAATTTCAGTTTTGAGTTCAAATTATAAATAAAATAAGTAGTAAAATGAAGGCATCCTCATTATCTAAACAATTGCTAGTTTCTGTTTAAATAGAAGTCATTTCTTTTTCTGACTGGTCTTACTTTTAGGCTCCAAGGCATGGCTTCATTGAATATGACTAGATGTTCAACGTATCGCAAAACTGCTCCCTCTTTCAATAGATTATAAAAATTTGTAGCTTTTTAAAACTTCTATATTCATTTGAGGTTTAGGTAGAGCTAGATGGTGGTATGTATCACTAAAATGGAAAACAGCAATAAAGCTTTTTTGTTTTCTTTCAACTATCACAGGGCCATAGTTTCTGAATGAACCTTATTAGAGATTTAAAAATGACACCAGACGCTTGTTTCATTGATATTCAGTCTTGCAGCACAAAAATCTTATTTCTCATATTTGCATATTTACTACTAATTAAATGAACTGGATAAAAATTAAGATGATGCTAGATTAAACATGGTCACAAATTATTTCCTGCTCTCCCCTCATGGGCGTATACTTCCTCTCCTTCCTTAAATCCAGGCTGGCCTGTGGTTTGCCTAATATTCAGTCTTGCAACATGGAAATCTTATTTCTCTTATTTGCATATCTACTGCTAATTAAATGAATTGGATAAAACTTAAGAAGATGCTAGATTAAACATGGTCACAAATTACCTCCTGCTCTATATTGTGGAACTATATATCCTCTCTTTCCTTGAATCTAGACTGGCCCTATGACTTGCCGTGACCAAGAAGATATGAAGATCCTGACAAGTGTAACTTCCAAGTCTGTTGCTTCTGCTCTTCCCCTCCTGGACTGGCTAGACTGACACAAGAAAACAGGATATTCTGCCACATCAGCCAAATGAAGGAGGGTTGAATCACCTGCAGATAGCCCTGTCAGCTGTCCAGCCAGGTTAGTGAGACGATTTGAGACCACGTGATCATAGCAGAGACTCCAGGTTCATGAGTGACCCTTGGGCGGGGGGCGGGGGGACCAATCCAAAGTACAGAAATGTCATCACTAGGGACTTCCCTGGTGGTCCAGTGGTTAAGACTTTGCCTTGCAATGCAGGGGGTGTGGGTTCATTCCCTGATCGGGGAGGTAAGAGCGCATAAGCCTTGTGGCTAAAACACCAAAACATAAACACAGAAGCAATATTGCAACAAATTCAATAAAGACATTAAAAATGGTCCACGTAAAATATCTTACAACAAAAAAAGAAATGTCATCAATAGATGCTTATTGCTTTAAGTCACTAAAATTTGGGATGGTTTTAACTGCTGATAACTGAGGCAGCAGTTCTTAAAATAACTTAAATCACAAAAATATTCTCTTAAATATGTCACTTTAATGTAAAATTTCTCTTGTATCAAGTTTAGCCAAGGCCATATGAACAGAAAGGACCAAAATATGTATGCATGCTGAAGCAATAAGATGAAAATTGTAACATTCTATTCAGGCAAACACACATGGCAATTGTCTTCATGTATCTTTTTCTTTTTTTTCCCCTGAAAAAAACTGGATTCATCATATCATGGAAGAAATTTAAAAGTTGAGAGACATTACTCCAGAAGTGTATTATAAAATCAACTTTTACGTTAGTTCTCAACAAACTGAAACTATGAAGTGCCTTTTGGGTGCCTCACAGTACCTCGATCTGTGATTCGTGAGACAGAACTCATACATCTTTTTCAGTTCAGTTCAGTTCAGTACAGTCGCTCAGTCGTGTCCAACTCTCCGCGACCCCATGAATCACAGCACGCCAGGCCTCCCTGTCCGTCACCAACTCCCGGAGTTCACTCAAACTCATGTCCACAGAGCCAGTGATGCCATCCAGCCATCTCATTCTCTGTCGTCCCCTTCTCCTCCCGCCCCCAACCTTTCCCAGCATCAGAGTCTTTTCCATTGAGTCATCTTGTCACATGAGGTGGCCAAAGTATTGCAGTCTCAGCTTTAGCATCAGTCCTTCCAATGAACACCCAGGACTGATCTCCTTTAGAATGGACTGGTTGGATCTCCTTGCAGTCTAAGGGACTCTCAAGAGTCTTCTCCAACACCGCAGTTCAAAAGCATCAATTCTTTGGCGATCAGCTTTCTTCACAGTCCAACTCTCACAGCCATACATGACCATGGGAAAAACCATAGTCTTGACTAGACAGACCTTGGTTGGCAAAGTAATGTCTCTGCTTTTTAATATACTATCAAGGTTGGTCATAACTTTCCTTCCAAGGAGAAGGCGTCTTTTAATTTCATGGCTGCAATCAGCATCCGCAGTGATTTTGACACATGACATAATTAGGAGGCAGAAATATCGAGTTACTTAAGGGATAAATAATTCTAACCATGTATGGATGTGAGAGTTGGACTGTGAAAAAAGCTGATTGCCAAAGAATTGATGCTTTTGAACTGTGGTGCTGGAGAAGACTCTTGAGAGTCCCTTGGACTGCAAGAAGATCCAACCTGTCCATTCTAGAGGAGATCAATCCTGGGTGTTCACTGGAAGGACTGATGCTAAAGCTGAAACTCTGATACTTTGGCCACCTCATGCGATGAGTTGACTCACTGGAAAAGACTCTGATGCTGGGAGGGATTGGGGGCGGGAGGAGAAGGGGATGACAGAGAATGAGATGGCTGGATGGCATCACCGACTCGATGGACGTGAGTTTGAGTGAACTCCGGGAGTTGGTGATGGACAGGGAGGCCTGGCGTGCTGTGATTCATGGGGTCGCGGAGAGTCGGACACGACTGAGCGACTGAACTGAACTGAATACCTCTAGGTCAAAACTGAAATGTAATAGATCTTCAGAAGAACAAGAGAGGCCTGGGGTTTGGAGGGGAGTGAGAAGGTTTGGGACAGGGCAAAGGTGGCCGGAGAGGACGGTGACAGGGTGAAGAGCTCAGGAGATAAGCAGAAGTTGCAACTGTCACAGTGGATGGGGCTGGCTCTGCCTCATGCAGACACTGAGGGGCAAGCAGAGAGGAGGCTGATAGGCAAAGTGAAACTAGATTTAATTTTTAGAAAAGAAGTCTTACTTTTTTCTCCTAATCTGCCACGACTCTATCTTGTGGAGCTAAATATATCTTTGACTATGTGGACATGCAAATATGAGATTGTGTGAGTGTGTGTGAATACAAGTGTATGTGAGAGGGTGTGAGGGCTTATTTAATTGCAAACCACCATCGCCACCACCAAGAAGGCTTTAATTGATTGAATTCAGCCAATATTCCATTGGCTTCAGTGATGGAATTCTTTCATTTGTTCAAACTCAGATGTCTTACTAAAAGGATATGAGATGGCTTACAGAACACACACAAAGAAGTGAGAAGAAAATACATGAATACATCAAGAAAGAATAAAAACAGGGAGTGGTAATAAGGTTAAGCTGGGGAAGTCATTTTTAAAAACAATAACGATTTATTTAACTAAATTTAACCTTCACCGGCACCTCAGTGCATGTTGTCAAAACATCCTCAATGTCAACTTCCTTGAAAGCCAGCGGCATCTCAGAGCAAACAGCACTCAGGTTTCCTGCCTGAGCGGCTCTGATGGAGCCTAGGACATCTTGTCAAAATTCCAGACTTCCAGCTTTGAAAATCGGTAAACAATTGTAAGGAAAAAAAGAAATATTTTTTTTTCCCCTTAAATCCTAGGCAAAACACTTCATGGTATTATTTTCAAGAGATTTCCAGTTGTTGTTTTAAAAGACAATAGTTTTCTTAACTTGAGTTTTAACCTCTAAAATTCCTGGCTTAGAGAGCATCTTATTTCCTGCTTAGAAAAAGAAGGCTGTAGGATGTAAGGTGACCTTTGCAAGAGGCACCCATACGTCTCCCAGCAGGATGATTTTGCCACTATTACTAATCATTAAAATGCTTGCTCCTTGGAAGAAAAGCTATGACAAACCTAGACAGCATATTAAAAAGCAGAGACATTACTTTGCCAACAAAGGTCCATCTAGTCAAAGCTATGTTTTTTCCATTAGTCATGTATGGATGTGAGAGTTGGACCATAAAGAAAACTGAGTGCCGAAGAATTGATGCTTTTGAACTGTGGTGTTAGAGAAGACCCTTCAGAGTCCCTTGGATTGCAAGGAGATCAAACCAGTCAATCCTAAAGGAAATCAGTCCTGAATATTCATTGGAAAGACTGATGCTGAAGCTGAAACCCAATACTCTGGCCACCTGACACGAAGAACTGACTCATTAGAAAAGGCCCTGATGCTGGGAAAGATTGAAGGCAGAAGGAGAGGGGACAACAGGGGATGAGATGGTTGGATGGCAACACTGACTTGGTGGACATGAGTCTGAGGAAGCCCCAGGAGTTGGTGATGGACAGGGAAGCCTGGTGTGCTGCAGTTCATGGGGTTGCAAAGAGTTGAACAAGACTGATCGACTGACCCAACAACAATTGAATCATTATTGTAATCAGCATATAGAATATTTCTATCATCCCAGAAAGTTCCCTTTTGCCAATTTGTAGTTAATTCCTTTCTTTTACCTTAACCTTTTGGTGATCACTGACCTTTTGTTCATTATTTCAATTTTGCCTTTTCTAGAATTTCATACAAATGGAATTATTTATTGTGTACTCCTTGGTGTCTGACATCTTTCATTCAGTGTGGTGCTTTTGGGATTTATCCAGATTGTTGCAAGAATTGATGGTTTGTTCCTTTTCCTGGCTGAGTAATATTCCTTTTTAGGATATGGTACAATTTGTTTATCTATTCACCAGTTGACAGACACTCCTTTCCTTAACCCAAATTTTGGATATAACAAATAAAAATAGTATGGAAAGTCAGGTAAAAAATAAAAATATTAGATTACTTAAAAAAAAAAATCAGACATTAAGTTTCTTGACATCACTTTCAGTATTTTTCCCTGAGATAACTGGAACACACTCCCTTTTTTCCTGTTATAGTATTTAAAATAAGCCAAGAAAGTATCTATATCTACACCGATATCTATATCTCCTGCAGCACATGACTGTGGCTATCTGGGTATATAATATGCTACTGAGCTCTTCAGTAGGATTACCCAACACCATGGCATTATCCCTGAACTGGCGATTTCCCTGGCTGTGTGGGGAAGTGTGGCATTCAACACCTTCATTCAGTGCGAATCCTGTAATATCTTCTGCACAGAGTAAATATCTTGCCTAATGGGAATGTGATTTAGCTCACCTGCCTTCAGTTTTAAAAGTTATGTGATGTTATGTGGAAAGATGGCCGCAGTTGGCTTGATTGGTACTCTTTTGGGAAAGAAAAGCTCTTGGAATTTTTTTTTTCTAAGACAAAAAGGGCAATACAAGCATAAGTCTTGAACTCCTATTAATAGTCCCTGCAAGCACAGCAGCAAAGCCAGTGCATGCCTGTTTCCAAGTGCTTCTGAAATGACAGGGTGCTTTCAAACAGCACTGGGCAGTGCATTTTTCCAATGCCAATGCATGCTGGTGCTGCTGTGCCCTGTCAGATACATAATATTGAAAAGCCCAACTGGACACCTATCTGCTACAATGTTCTTGGCTGTTCTCCATCCATCGTGTCCCGATATAGAATCTGCTTAGAGTAGCAAGTCTATTCTTAGGTGCTTCTTGCAGTGAACATTAACTAAGTGACTGGAGTCTATGAAGACAGGTAGGGATGGTAAGAGGATAATGGGGTGGAGGACTGTGTAAAATCCCCCAGGAACAAGCTCTGACAAGACAGGACACCTTCCCTTGCTTCAGCAGTGACCATGATGAGGATTTCCACATGAAAAACAAGCCTTAAATGAAACCTACACTTTCTGGAGCCCTTTATGGCTGGTCATTTTCAATCCTTTCTGAATAATATCTATTTTGTCCACAATGCTTTTCAAAGCACACTGCAAACCTTCTGAGAACAGAAAGAGTGCCCAAGTAGTTAACTTTCTTTCTCTGATTCCAGCGTGCAAGAACTAGAAAAAGAAAGCATAGGTTAGACTTTTGCTTTCTCTTTTTCATTTTATTCCTCACGTCCAAACATGTTTACCAGGTTTCTAACAACAAACTGACAACATACCCCATTCCAAGACACTTTCACTTTTCTGGTGAAGAAACACTTTTTTCCCCCACCCTAGTATTAGTATATCCCCAATCTCCCATTTATACACAATCACTGGCTCCCCAAACCTTCCTGAGCCTGACCCTGGATGATAATCCCCACCATTAAGCCAGCTGGGATCACCCTCTTTCCCAACTGTCAACCCTCGGTGCTGACTACAAGCCAGGGCCCTCCATATGGGGTGTGGATGCATACAAAACTGAGGAATTCAGCTTTTTTTCTAATTCTGTACAAAGAGAAGTAGATCCTACAATCACAGATGGCATCAGAGTGAGAAATGAAGAGCACGAGGTTCTCAGGGATGAGGATGGGACCAAAAGCTGATTTCCAAAATTCAGGTACAGAGTATGATTAAAGAGAATGTCCAGTCACATGCATGCTTTCCTGCAAAACTATGATGGAACAGAACTTGTAACCCTCATCACTATTCATTATTGAAAGCAGCTCTCTTAATTCCTGCAAGCAATTAAAGAAACGGGCAAACTAAAGAAGCTCAGTCCATGCTAAGTCACTTCAGTTGTGTTTGACTCTTTGTGACCTCATGGACTGTAGCCCACCAGGCTCCTCTGTCCATGGAATTCTCTAGGCAAGAATACTGGAGGGGCTGCCATGTTCTTCTCCAGAGGTTCTTCCTGACCCAGGGATCAAACTGGTGTCTCTTATGTCTCCTGAATTGGTAGGTGGGTTCTTTACCACTAGCACCACCTGGGAAGGCCAAGGAAGCTACACCCATGAGTAATTACTATCATTTATAATTGACCATGAGAAATAAATACAGTTTTCACATGTGTTCTGATAGATCAGTTTACTTCATTTGTGGATTCTCAAAGATGAGATCTCAAAGGTACCCGGACAAGCACTTTTGTAATCCAAGATGATTCTCTTCTAGTCAGGGTATCTTAGGAAGAATTTCTAAGTTTTCTGTTACTTCAAACAAATCTAAACAGCAGAGACAGAAGTCTCATGTGATGAACAAAGACAGCTCAACTCTGGAAAACACTTCTCTGCCCCAGGTCAACCAACAGTGCAGGTCTAAGCTGCAAAGAATAACGATGCAAATATGAGAAAAGAAAGTGGTTATACCTTCAGGGTGAGAAGCAGAGGATATATGAAAAGAACAAGCAAGGTCAAAGCTATTTGGCAGAGCTCCAGCTTTGAACTATGTGCTTGGGACTTTGCTAAATGGTATTTGAATATTTAAATATCTGTACCTATGGTTAGTTGTGTTTTGCTTTTTCCGTAGATAATCTGTAGTAATTGCCCCGACAGTAACATTATCAGTTTCCTTGAGGAATTTTAGATCTAGAGGTTAGATTTAAATTTGGCTATTTACTCAGATTATCTGTGGAAAATCTTTTTTCCAAAGAGATCATTACAAAGTGGCTATCAGTTCAGTTCAGTTCAGTCGCTTAGTCATGTCCGACTCTCGGCGACCCCATGAATCACAGCATGCCAGGCCTCCCTGTCCATCACCAACTCCCGGAGTTCACTCAAACTCATGTCCATCGAGTTGGTGATGCCATCCAGCCATCTCATTCTCTGTCGTCCCCATCTCCTCCCACACCCAATCCCTCCCAGCATCAGAGTCTTTTTCAATAAGTCAACTCGTCGCATGAGGTAGCCAAAGTATTGGAGTTTCAGTTTTAGCATCAGTCCTTCCAATGAACACCCAGGACTGATCTCCTTTAGAATGGACTGGTTGGATCTCCTTGCAGTCCAAGGGACTCTCAAGAGTCTTCTCCAGCACCACAGTTCAAAAGCATCAATTCTTCGGCGATCAGCTTTCTTCACAGTCCAACTCTCACATCCATACATGACCACGGGAAAAACCATAGCCTTGACTAGACGGACCTTGGTTGGCAAAGTAATGTCTCTGCTTTTTAATATGCTATCTAGGTTGCTCATAACTTTCCTTCCAAACTAAAAGTAGCTATACACAGAGGACAATAACAATTAACAAAATGAAAAAAAAAGTCAACGAAAGTTATTTTGTCATTGTATTAAAATGTGGCTAAAAATACTGGTAAACAACATACTAAATGCTCCCTGGATGACCAATGATTGTAAATAGACTCAGGTGCATCATTCTCAACATTCAGAATGCTATAATGCAGAGTGAATTAATATGTGGAAAATGTAGATATCAAGTCAAATATATATTTAATTTCCCAGAAGTTACTGCTATAGGGAAAAAAAAAATCCTTGAAATAAATTCCAAACAATAAACTATTTAAAAACACTTCAGCAGCAGTAATTCCATACAAATATAAATGTGCTATATGTGTATTCACACACTTTTGAACAAGACTAAACTTTCATGCAAAATTATGTTAAAAGCAGAAAATCGATTTGTGTGATTACTCAATGGAATATTTTAAGTGGATTCCAAGTTGCAGCCATTTTAAAAGGCAACGTCGTTACAAGTTACTTTATTACACTTTATTATGGTTAAAGAAAAGGAACATTAAGGACTTAATGCTGCCAATTCCATGCTGGAGATGTGAATTTTGTTGGCATCATCTGTTACGGAACTAACATCAGCAAGATCAGCAATTAATTTTGGAAAAATTCCCCAAACAAAAAACTGACATGGAGTTTCAAATCTATGATAGAAAGCAATATCTGTAGCATTCTGTATTAATCTGACAGTCATTAGCTTCAACATCTGATAAGATATCCTGAAATAAATCTTTTATTCCCACAGCATTAACCATGGCACACCCATGTCCCTATGTATAATGCAATTGAAGCTGATGTCATTGGTGTTTCAGTTCAGTTCAGTCGCTCAGTCGTGTCCGACTCTCCGCGACCCCATGAATCACAGCACGCCAGGCCTCCCTGTCCATCACCAACTCCCGGAGTACACTCAAACTCATGTCCACAGAGTCGGTGATGCCATCCAGCCATCTCATTCTCCGTCGTCCCCTTCTCCTCCCGCCCCCAACCTTTCCCAGCATCAGAGTCTTTTCCAGTGAGTCAACTCGTCGCATGAGGTGGCCAAAGTATTGCAGTTTCAGCTTTAGCATCAGTCCCTCCAATGAACATCCAGGATTGATCTCCTTTAGAATGGACTGGTTGGATCTCCTTGCAGTATAAGGGACTCTCAAGAGTCTTCTCCAACACCACAGTTCAAAAGCATCGATTCTTCGGCGATCAGCTTTCTTCACAGTCCAACTCTCACATCCATACATGACCACGGGAAAAACCATTGCCTTGACTAGACGGACCTTGGTCGGCAAAGTAATGTCTCTGCTTTTTAATATACTATCAAGGTTGGTCATAACTTTCCTTCCAAGGAGCAAGCGTCTTTTAATTTCATGGCTGGTGTTTAGGACAGTATTAAAGTGAAAGTGAAAAGTGAAAAAATATATCAAGTTTTATATTTTTCTTCCTCTCCTTCTCCTCCTCCCTTTCCTTTTCCTCTTCCTTCTTCTTGTTATATTACTTGGTGATTGGTTATGTCTTTAACTATACATTATTTTTTGTTGTTGTTGTCATTTATGTACTAAGTCGTGTTTAACTCTTGCGACCCCATGGACTGTGGCCTGCCAGGCTCCTCTGTCCATGGGATTCTCCAGGCAAGAATACTGGAGCGGGTTGCCATTTCCTTCTCCAGGGGATCTTCCTGACCCAAGAATCGAATCCAGGTCTCCTGCATTGCAGGAGATTCTTTACTGGCTGAGCTACAAGGGAAGCCCGTATATTATTTTTTAGTAGATATTTTGGTTAAAATATAAAATAGTCATTATCAAAGTAGATGTATTAATTAGATATTAAAAGTGCAGGGTTCAAAGCAAAATGCAGAGCTCAAATCCTTGTTTTCTAACCTGTTGGCTTCAGGGAAGTTTGTTTCCTGGACCACAAGTTCCTCATATGACATATATAATATATATATATATATACTTACAATAATAAAGAATAACCTCCTTATGGGACTTCTGTGCCATACCAGTTTCCCTGGTAGCTCAGCTGGTAAAGAATCTGCCTGCAATGCAGGAGACCCCAGTTTGATCCCTGGGTTGGGAAGATCTCCTGGAGAAGGGAACAGCTACCCACTCCAGTATTCTTGCCTGGAGAATTCCATGCACAGAGGAGCCTGGTGGGATACAGTACATGGGCTTGCAAAGAGTCGGACATGACTGAGTGACTAAGCACAGCATAGGGACTTCTGTGAAGATTAAAGGTCTTGATATACAAAAATCACCAGAGCTATATATGACACATGGAAGGAGAGCGGTTTCTAATAGCTGCTCTCATTTAGTGCAGAACAGCACAACATTATATTGTGTTTAGTTCTTGTCCTCTCTCTCAAGAGGAAGTAGTAGAGACGGGGATCAAGAAGTCATTAATTTGCCCACAGTGTTTACAGAAGGCCTTCTTGATGCTGGAGGTGTGACTAGTAAATGATATGGCACATCCATGCATCTCCAAGTAAATCCTCCTGCATGGTCTCAGCAACTAAATTATTTCAGCATAACTGCTTTTCTGATGTATTTTACTTGTGTGAATTATGCAATAATGTTAATTTGTCAGCATTCATCTCAGGGGAGGCAGTTTTCTCTTGTGACACATTCCAGGGACAAAAGAAAAACTAATTGAATGAAACTCAGTCTTCCAGAGGTAATGATCAATCAAATGATGTACTATATATGGTCAGGAAAAAGAAATGTGATAGCAACTTATGCCTCAAGCCAAAATACTGTTTCATTAATTATTTATTATTTTTATTCACTGCTTTTATTTTATTCAAAAGTAATAAACCCATGTCTGGGGAAAATTTTGACAGTGACTTGTTTTGATAAAAAACATTCAACACTACTCCATGATTTTTAAATTGGCTTATCATTTTTTGAAAATAATAAACTCAGGGAAAATTTGTCTCTCATTTAAAACTTGTCAGCTACAGGAAACATGTTGTTGAAGCAGATAGACAGTGCTGAGCAGGATTATTTGGCAGTACAGGAAACAGACACATGCCATGTGCTCTGAATACCCAATTTACGAATCAACCAAATCAACATCATCTATAACATGATGGTAGAAACTATTTGACTTTTGCTTTGAAAGAAGACCCATGTGGGGGCCTCTGGAGATTGAGATCAGTCACAGTGATCTCAGCCAGGGTGACATCAGATATGATAAACTCATGTTACATTGATTTTATGGTAAAGATTTATATTTCTGTATCAAAGGTCTTAGATTCAGTCTGCTTTCTCTCCTAAAAAAACAAATAGGTAAATTAAAAGTATGAAAATTCTTTTCCCATTCTAACATAACCACCGTTTTGAAGAAAATGCAAATTTCGTGTATTTCAAATGAGTATACTCTTTAGTATAAGAAATGTTTGTTTTTATGTTAAATAATGGAAAATTTCCAATATACACAAAAGTAGAGATAATGAACTCTATTACATAGCTTCAACAACTGCCAATATAAGGCAATCTTCTTATATCTAAATCTCCATCTACTCCTCTCTATTTTGGATTGTTTTGGAGCAAATCCCAGTTTTGCTTAAATAACCATTTATATATAACCACTATATCAATATCACATCTAGACAGTTAACAAAGATTCCCTAATGTTTGTTTATGTCATTTCGCTGATTATATCATAACTGTTATTTTATGGTTGGTTTGTTCAAGTCAAACATGCATTTGTTTGATCTTAGTTCTCTTTAAAAATGGGCTCTCCCTTTTCCCTGTTTTTTTTTTTTTTTTTGGTAGATCTTAATTTATTTATCACATGTAAATTTCTCATGAGCTTTTTCTACTAATGGTTTTTGACAGTGATTGATGATCCCCACTCAAGTTCATTATTTAATTTACAGGTTAAAAACTGAGTGATTACAAATTTACCATTTTTTCTAAGTTAGCTGGATTTCTTCTAAAAAGAACATTTCTCTTATCAATTATGTGGTACAACCCAAGGTATAATTTGCAAAAGAAAGGCAGAAAAAAATTCTTTCCTTTATTTACCAGTTTTCATAATATCGAGTACCTAGTATTCTATCCGTTCAGTTCCGTCGCTCAGTCGTGTCCAACTCTATGTGACCCCGTGGACTGTAGCCTACCAGGCTTCTCCGTCCATGGGATTCTCCAGGCAAGAATACTGGAGTGGGTTACCGTTTCCTTGAAAAGTACTAAATTTTTAGTATTATCACAAATCCATAGAACTGTAACACATTTAATGTATTTCAATTATATTTGAATATACGTTTTGATTTTCAAATCGTTCCATCTCTAACTAGTGGAAGTCCATTCAAGTTGAATCCAAATCATTTTGACATGACCCGTCTCTGGATTCTTCAGCACAAGATACTCAAGGCTCATTCTGAAAATTTCTTTTCCCATATCTGAAGCCAGCCATTTCTACAGGAACAATTCTGTTCCTTAAATGGCAGATCATTTTTGGAGACCAGAATCTGAATGCCTGAGATGCTCATTGCTATTAGGTTAATTGTCTTTCATGAATAAGTTCTGTTTTGTAGAGTCAGAGGTAATAGTAATGTCACCAATAAAAGTAACATTTGACTAGCACCTTCTGTGCTATGTAAATGTGTGAAAAGTCTGCAGAGTACAAGAGTTTCTATTATTTGAAAAAACTGCCTATATAAAAATAAAATTTGAATTCACATCTAGAGTCAAGTTCAGAGTAATTTAATAACATATGAAGAAGTATAAGGAAATGCTTTATATTAAATTTAATTAAATATGAAATAAGGTTTGCAAAGGAAAGGACCTAGCAATGCCTGAAAGATGATAGATGTTTAATAATGTTGATTTTTTATCTCTTTTCACCTTTCCCTACATTTGGAAAATATACTGGAGCCATAACTAGAGTAATATTTAAGTTTAATTCTTGATTTATCCCAATTTCCTATTTAATCCTCATCTTCAACTTCAGTTTTTATAGTATGTAAAAATACTGAATCACTATGCTGTACACCTGAAACTAATATAATACTGTAAATCAACCATACTGAAAAAAATTAAAAGTTAAATAAATGTGCTTTGTAATAATACTAAAGTACCATAACAAGCACCTACACAGAGTGGCAGCAAAACAGGAACTTATTGCTAATCTATAATGTAAGGTTATCTATCTTGAAGATGACTAAATGATAATACAAATGAGGAAATATTTCTTGGATGCTAACCAGTTCATTCTAAAGGAGATCAATCCTGGGTGTTCATTGGAGGGACTGATGCTAAAACTGAAACTCCAATACTTCGGCTACCTCATGCGAAGAGTTGACTCACTGGAAAAGACTCTGATGCTGGGAAAGATTGGGGGCGGGAGGAGAAGGGGATGACAGAGAGTGAGATGGCTGGATGGCATCACCGACTCGATGGACATGAGTTTGAGTGAACTCCGGGAGTTGGTGATGGACAGGGAGGCCTGGTGTGCTGTGATTCATGGGATCACAAAGAGTTGGACACGACTGAGAGACTGAACTAAACTGAACTATATGTTGGGGACATACTGGGTTGGCCAAAATTTCATTCTGTTTTTCCATGACATCTTACGGAAAAACTCAAACTTTTCTGCCAACCAAACATATCTACAAATAGCTACTTGCCCATTGTTCATAGAACTTTTTGCCTCACTTCTCTCCATTTGTTCCTAAGTCTTTAAGGCACCTGGAGAAACCTTTGGAGTCCTCATTATAGTTCTCCTCCACATCCATCTTGCCCTTGGAGCCTCGTCCTAGCACGCACAGCTGGGGGAGCTGTCCAGATGCTGGAGCTGTCTCCACTTTGCCTCATGGCTGATTGAGGCAGTTGGTTTTACGGTTTGAGATCAGAGGCCAGAGTAAGGTAACTTAAACAGCTGAAGAATTTGGGGATAAGAATTTGGTCAACAGGACTAAATGATCAGGAAAACAGGATGAAAGGATATGGATGCCATGAAATCTTAACTGAATAAAATAGCCTATGAACAATGGAGACAAGGGGGAAGGGGACTATTACTTCTAAGAATGGAAGTAGTGTTAAAAAGACATTTGTTCCTCTTTTTGAATAAAGCTCACCCAATCAAGCAAGTAAAACGATACATTGTGATTATTTAAATGTGATATGGTTTATTTAAATAACTTCATCTGAATCACTGAATTACACCTGCGTGTGGGTAGGGGCTAACCAAGTATAAATCTTTGGAAGAAAGGCCTCTGCTCAAGCAAGCTGTGTTCCACAGCTGAGCGTTTTATAGACTCAGAGATGCTTCTGAGTTAGAACTGAAATTTACAGGTTCCTAAACAATTGTGCTTGAGCCTAATTGTTTATATTTGCTCTTTATAGTCTAGAAATACAATCTTTATAAACCAATCCAATAGACATTTAAAAATGCAAAACACAAGCACAAATGACTAATTACTGGTTAATTTTTTTTTCAATTCTGGACCAGCATTTCTGCCAAATCACTGAGGCCAGCAGTAAAGACTTTTGAATATTTTTTTAAGAGAACAATCTTCAGCTATTTGTTATGGATCACAAATGATTGGCAAAAGATGCATTTGAATCTAGACCAAAACTGAAACATTTTCTATTATCTAAACGCTGCCAAATATTCAAATAGGGAAGATTTGTACTAGAGAGTATTACAGTTTTCATACACATTCACTACACTCTAAGCACCTTCTCCCTTCTCTCTACTCTCTTATTCTTGCTCACACAAGAATATATACAAATAGCAAAATATTAATGGCATATACAAACTAACTGTGACAGAGAATCAATGGCTGAATTCCTCAATTATGAATATATCACTAACTGAGATCTTCCTTAAACTCAACCTTAGGTTAACTCAAGTTGAAAACAAAACTATTAATATAGCCAGTGATGCTAAATGAACTATTGATACAATAGCCAATATCACTGGCAGCATTAATTCCTTCTGCCTTGTTCATCTTTTCCATGCTGATATCCCTCAGATTTCCTATGTTCTCATCCTATACCTACTGTCTGAGTGATCTTAGTCAGACCCATGGATTCGTCTGACACCTATATACTTCCCTGATGGCTCAGCTGGTAAAGAATCCTCCTGCAATGTGAGAGACCTGGGTTCGATCCTAGGGTTGGGAAGATCCCCTGGAGAAGGGTAAGGCTACCCACTCCAGCATACTGGCCTGGAGAATTCCATGAACTCTATAGTCCATGGGGTTGCAAAGAGTCGGACACGACTGAGTGACTTTCATATATATATACTGATGGCTCCCGCATCTTATTTTCAGTCTCTCTGTTTCTCTTAACAGATGTGCACACTCAGCCGCTCATTGGCTCTTTCTGATTGCTGATCCATAATCATATATGCGGGAGGAGATGGGGACGACAGAGGGTGAGATGGCTGGATGGCATCACCAGCTAGATGGACATGAGTTTGAGTGAACTCTGGGAGTTGGTGATGGACAGGGAGGCCTGGCGTGCTGTGATTCATGGGGTCACAGAGAGTCGGACATGACTGAGTGACTGAACTGAACTGAACTGATTCATATATAGCTCAAAGTATTAAATTATATTTACCAACAGCATCCTTCCCCAACATTTTCCCTCCTTTGTTCTCTCACTCAAAGAACGACATTATTGTTGTCCTCAGCCCCAAACTTAGCCACTGTTTTCACCTTCTTCATTTTCTTTGGTATTCAGCTGGCTCCCAAGCCCATAAATTCAACCTCGTTCAGTTCAGTTCAGTTCAGTTCAGTCGCTTAGTCATGTCTGACTCTGTGCGAACCCATGAACCACAGCACGCCAGGCCTCCCTGTCCATCACCAACTCCCGGAGTTCACTCAAACTCATGTCCATTGAGTCGGTAATGCCATCCAGCCATCTCATTCTCTGTCGTCCCCATCTCCTCCCACCCCCAATCCTTCCTAGCATCAGACTCTTTTCCAGTGAGTCAATTCGTCGCATGAGGTGGCCAAAGTATTGGAGTTTCAGCTTTAGCATCAGTCCTTCCAATGAACACCCAGGAGTGATCTCCTTTAGAATGGACTGGTTGGATCTCCTTGCAGTCCAAGGGACTCTGAAGAGTCTTCTCCAGCACCACAGTTCAAAAGCATCAATTCTTCAGCACTCAGCTTTCTTCACAGTCCAACTCTCACATCCATACATGACCACGGGAAAAACCATAGCCTTGACTAGACGGACCTTGGTTGGCAAAGTAATATCTCTGCTTTTTAATATGCTATCTAGGCTGGTCATAACTTTCCTTCCAAGGAGTAAGCGTCTTTTAATTTCATGGCTGCAATCAGCATCCGCAGTGATTTTGGATCCCAAAAAAATAAAGTCTGACACTGTTTCCACTGTTTCCCCATCTATTTCCCATGAAGTGATGGGACCAGATGCAACCTCGTTAGCATTACTCAAATTCACTCCTTCATTATCTCCACCCCTGCCACGCTACTGCCTTAGTACAGGCTTTTATCAATGCTTCTGCAGACTGTTGTATCAGAGTCCTAAATTACTTCTTCCTCTGCCAGTCTTTCCTGAAACCCGCATGAGCATCCATACTACTGTGAAGGTTTATCTTTCTACCACGGGAATCTTTCAAATGCTTCCCACACAATCAGAACCACATGCAAGTTCTATAGCTCCAGCTTTAGTACCCGTGGCTCACTCATGAAACATAAATGTGCACTTTCCAGAAAACTCTGCTATCAGGAGTTCCTCTGAACAGACTGTTCTTTCTACAAAAATGCCCACTCTCTCCTTACTGGCCTAATGTGTACTTGAACTTCAAGATTCAGATGAACTTTTAAACTCAGATACAGTGATATTTCTTTCAAGAAGCCTTTCCTGTCTCACCTGAGTTATAAGTCCTGTCTCTCCCTCCTCGTGGTATTCTTACAAATTTCTATTTCAATATCACATGAAATGTAATAGGAGCATTCCTTGTTCTGCTTCTCTATTAAACCACCAAGATGGTGACTTTATATCCTTGATTCTGCCTTCCCATGTCTAAAAAACTCAAAATTTCTGGTCTCAATTCCTCTTTGTGAGTACACAAAAGATTATTTTTTTAGGGGACTATATATTAACAGTATTTACCATACTTAAACTTAAAACTGATAATTTAAAAACAATAAGTCAATCATATGCTAACACAGATAACATATTCTTTTTTGCTGAAGAGTGGTTGTATTTTCTAAACAAAATTTTATTGATAATAGTAGCATTGTTTTACATTTTTACAGACTGTATTAATGTCTGACAAGACAGCTAGATTCTTATCTCTGTTTCTGATTCAATACATTAATGAGATATGTAGTTTTGCTTTATATATATGTAGAAAATATACCTCCATAAAGATATAATTAGAAGGAGAGTATTATTTTAATACCTTTTTATCCAGATAATTGTAGCTATTTTACTTTGAAAATATATCTAAACTCAACAGTAGTAGTTCCTTAAGTATGAGATGCAATGTAAAATCTAAACTATAGTTTTTATACAATGTGATATTAAAGTCCATGGTATTTTGAATGGTTCTTTTAACCAATGCATAATTCTGTACCATCTTGCATTAAAAAAAAAAAATGGTTCATTACCTTATGTAGATCTTCCAGATTTCAACATTTTTTTTCCAATACAAAATAGTTACATTAATATCACCACCAGTCTCATTATATGTGTCTCAAACCTTTAAAATATTACTAAGTTGTCAAACTCATGTGATGGATATAATTCTTTGAAAATTTTAATTTTAATTGAAAGCTTAAAATTACCATTGGCAACAGGTACTGTCAACTATTTTCCTTTAAATGACAGCTCATCTCATTCATTTTAAAGAAAATATCCACAAAATATTCAAGTCTGAATAACCAAAGTTTGTCTGTTAGTCATTCTTTCAAGTACAAATGGTGTTCCAAGAAAAAAGTAGTTTGTTCAGCTTGCATCTGAAACAAGCACCTGTTTTTTTTTAAAGCCAAACATCATGCTTCAGTATGAGACAATTTTATGCATATTTCACACTGTGCACACAGAATATTAAACTGATGTGTCCTCAAGGATGGAGATTCAACAAAATTATTTGGCTTTAGTTTTTTAACTGCTTCATTGCACTCAAATAAAATCTGTGTGGGCAAGAGGTAGTGAAGTATACAATGACTAGTACAGTTTTGTGTCCCTGCCTTGATTCCCGCTAAGGAACCAGTAGTTTTACTCACTATTGTTTTTATACCATCAAGGGCTACCAGGTGGCACTAGTGGTAAAGAATCCACCTGCCAATGCAGGAGACTCAGGCTCTATCCCGAGGTGGGGAAGATGATCTGGAGGAGGAAATGGCACCCCACTCCAGTATTCTTGCCTTGAGAATCGCATGGACAGAGGAGCCTGGTGGGCTATAGTCCGTGGGGTTGCAAAGAGTCAGATATGACTGAGCGTCTGAGCAGCAGCAGCTTACACCATCTACAAAAATGTCAACATAGTATAATTATAATCTTAGTATCTTAAAAGAGTTCTGACCTGGTGTACTCTGTTCTGGGTGGGTCTTCGGGAAAAAAATACATCTCAACAGACCTTACTTGGAGAGCTGATCTAGACAACACCTTAAACATGATGAATACACAAAACATTTCAAATGAAGAGCTGAATGAATGAAATTGTGTTGGCTTTATCTGTAACAGTGATAGTCTTGTTGGTGGCTCAAAGAATATAAATAAATATGTATGCATGTGTGTGTGTGTGTGTGTGTGTGTGTACAATGAAGACCCGTCTGCTTGATGAAAAGTAGACCCTCAAGTCAAAATTAGAATGAAAAACAGAGACTGGGCCAAAATTTCCACTGTGATTTGGGCATATCCTAAAATGAAATGATTAAGTGATTCCATTAATTGCACAACCATCAACTACAAGGGAATACGATATTTCTTCATTTCCTATAAAGACTTGTCAACTTATGCCATTTAAACTATTTT
The DNA here is from genome assembly GCF_049115385.1 of Moschus berezovskii. Classification (NCBI taxonomy): domain Eukaryota; kingdom Metazoa; phylum Chordata; class Mammalia; order Artiodactyla; family Moschidae; genus Moschus; species Moschus berezovskii. The sequence continues at coordinate 12,650,606 of NC_142471.1, read as the reverse complement.
GAAAAAAACTATCTATGTAATACATAACTGAACTACTATTGCAAACTTATAAAACAGGGGACAAAGAAAGATCTTAGACTTAAAACTGAGTCATAAATATTGACAAATGGACACAGTGCTTTCTAGGAGATGTAGTTTTCTACATTACATCCTTAACCAGAGAGTTGGTCACAAAATAGGTATATCTTACTGTTACATAAATCAGAAACTCGGGATTTCTGGCAGAATCCCTAAAGTCTCCTGTCTTCGATCCTAATCTCATTCAAATGGCCTGTAATCCTGACCATCAGTGTTATATTTAGCTTCTGTCAGTAAGGGGGTTGTGACATGAGTGTGTGTATATTCAGAGAGAGGCAAACTATTAGTTTCACTTAAATGGGAAACCCTTATCAACAACAGGCAGAGAGGTGGTTAACTATAATTCTGCTGACATTGTGTGAAAAGGAAGTAGGTTATGTAAATAGATTTGGTTGGGGTATCTAACACCTTTTTAAGAAAGATATTTCTTTTCTTGTACTCTTCCAGAGTGACAAGTGTAATCCTGGAAAATTTTAATGAGGAAACTTCAAAGGCAGAAAGCGTTCCTGACAAGACAGTAAGTATATTAGGTGTAGCGTGTATGGGGTGTCCTTGTCCCAGGATTTTAAAACTGTGCAGACAGAAACTAAACAGATGTGGGGTGATTAGCTGTCCACTCTAGGAGTACAAATGTGGAGAGCCTGTCTATCAGCAGAGCAGGTTTGCAAACACACAACATGGGAGACTTACCAATGGCCTTAATGAAGCAGAAGCAATTCAGTGCTAAAAGCAAGGAGGAAGACTATTTTATTTTTCTTTTTTTCCTCCTTATGTAATACTTCTCTCTTGTACTCTTAAAAAGTCATTTGACCCTTGCTGATCTGTGGAGGCAGAGTGCCCAATTAAATCACTTCCATTATAAAAGCACATACAGCCAAATACTTTTTATAGCACACGATTCCAAACCTACAATAAGGATCAAGGAAAAGTAGCACAAAAGCTTTTTAAAATTTAATAGAGACTTTTAAACAATTGGTAATACCAAAAAAGGTCAGAGAAAGTGCCTCCCTGTCAAGGGCTCAATTGGCAAAGAAATTATGAAACTGACATTTTGAAATGAGAGAACATTTTAATATTCATTCTATTGGGGTCAGGGCCAGGCTACTTAGAATAACGATTATATCCAAACAGAAGATGAAGACCTTCCAGGAAGAGTTACCTTCAAGACAGGCTATATACCTCTTCCCTTGAGATTCACACTAATACATGATCATAACTTATATATACAGAGAGCTGTTCATGTACCAAGTACATTGCTAGCACTATATTTGGATTTTGCCATTTGATCGTCACAATAATTCTATGAAATAGGTACTGTTACTATCCGTATCATACAGGTGCCAAAACTGTGACTTACAGTTTAACTAATGTGTGTAAAGTGACTGGGTGGTACAGCCAAAATCCAAATGCAGGGTTGCTAACTCTAGATGCTATACTCTTAACTATTGTTCTGGTAGCCTTCCAGAATGTCTGCAACTCCCTAATGCATCGTTATTAATTTAGATAATAAATAACTAATAAGCACTGTTATCAGGCACTATGAGATGCTGACATCATAATAGTAAATAAATCATTCTTATTTATTCAGAAAAGCACAATTTCATCAGCAGATCATTTCTTGGAATTGGTTCCATAAGACATTTATTGTCATGTCTGTTTTTCTAGGATGAAAACTAAAATAAAGATTGCCCAGGATTTTATACTCAATGGAAAGCAGAAGTACTGCCCATTGATTTCAGACAAGTGTTTTGTCCACTAAATATTACCACATGTCTTTTAGATAATCAGAAAAGTAATTGTTGAGACCATAAAGATGAGTTCTATCCCCCCAAACTTGATAAACCACTTGATAAATCTCTAGATATAGGAGCTACATTAATATTTTTTATTTTGAAGTCTATGGTAGTCATATTTTCAAAAAGATAAACTGAAATCAGTGAAAACATAATAGAAAAAACTAAATGTCTAACAAATGGGGTCTAATTTAGTAACAGAGCGCACATGAACTCCATGGGTATTGTGAAATTACCATTTATTTATTTTGATCATGCCCTGCAGCCTGTGGGATCCTAGTCCCCCCCCACCCCCAGGGATTGAACCCAGACCCTTGGCAGTGAAATCAATGAATTGTAACCACTAGATCAACAAGGAACTAGTTCACATTATTTTTTATTCAAAAGTTCAGTGCCAAGGTGAACATTATCATAATACATAGATAAAACATAATCACAATATATAAAAATTACATATTAATATAATTAAATCTAAACAAAAAATTGAAGAACTAGTATGCTAGATCAAGAGTTAGCAAACTTTTCATGAAAGGATCTGAGAGTTTCTATTCTATCTGTGCAAATGGGTGAGCATGGCTGTGTTCCAATAAAAATTTTACTTTAAAGCCAGTCAGTGAGGCACATTTTACTTGAGGGCTATGGTTTGCTGACTCCGATGCCAGACTGTGGAAGTATGAAAGAGTTTAAAGACATTTACAGTAGTGTTTTTAGTTATATTTTATAATACTGCTTAATAAATTTTAAAAAGGGGAAATTGTGTACTGTTCCTCATTTGAATTCAAACTAGTAACAATTTATTATTTTAACCCAATTAACCTTTACTCCCTCAACATAGTTTGCAAAATCCAAGCTAGGTTTTAGGGCAAGTGATCTTTATATTTATCAGACAGCAAAACTCTCCTAATTGTTGGGTAAAGTAATTCAAAATTCATGATCTGACCCTCAAGCTGGTCAACAATCATTTACAGACTGGTTACAAAGTGTTTTGTCTTTTCTAAGCTTACTGGGAAGCACCTTTTAAGAGTTTCCGTATTGTCAAGAAGCTTAAAACCTAATACATGAGGCAACTTCATCACCTTAGTTTATGCAGTGGGACATTTGGCATAAAAAGTATGAATATCCATAGAAACAACTGTCATGTCTCATAGCAAGAAACAGAAAGCATATCAGTTTGCAGAGGGTGGAATTACTCTAGCACATAAAAACATATGCACTCTTGTAGATTTTAAAAATTAGTATATAATCTAGGTGGCTCAGTGGTAAAGAATCCACCTAGCAATGCAGAAAACACAGGACACACGGGTTCAATTCCTGTGTTGGAAGATCCCCTGGAGTAGGAAATGGAAATCCAGTCCAGTACACTTGCCTGGAAAATCCAATGGACAGAGGAGCCTGGTGGGCCACAGTCTATGGGGTCACAACAAGTCAGACACGATGGAGTGACTGAGAGCACACACACACATACACACACACACACGCACATGCGCATATAATCTAGTATGTCAGTATCCATCTTAAGTAGATGTATATTCAATTTTAGTTTACATTTGCATATTTCTTGGAGAAAGAAATGGCAACCCACTCCAGTACTCTTGCCTGGAGAATTCCATGGACCAAGGAGTCTGGCAGGTCATGGAGTCACAAAGAGTTGAACGAGACTAAGCTGCACACACATGTATATTTCTACCTAATATGGTATCCATTTAATTTACAATATCTTAGAAACAAATGATCAATACTTTAAGCTCTTACTTAATATTCATTTTCCAAGCTTCAATTTAATGGTTACAATGGCAGAAAAATGGCCCCATTACTTGGTAAAGTATACTAGCATTATACCACAAAAGCAAAGAAAATATAGGGCCATTATTCTCCAGACAATGATAAAGCTGGACTTTTTCTAATAGCTAAATTATTTTCAAAAAAATCATTACGTAGGTAACTTCCAAAGTGCAAAGTATGTTGAGGAAGGAAATTATGTTAGAGAGGGAGGTAGCAGCCAGATCAAAAAAGATGCTGTCCTAAAATGCTCAGCTTACAATTACAGGTGATGGGAAGAATGCCATAGTGAGCATGTGCTGTAGAATAACAGTGCTGGGGAGGGAGCAATGGGGACACTTTAGGCAAAACTGAATGTGAGAATAAGTGATTGCTGCTTTAGTCATCAGGTCCAGAGAAGACAAGGGCCTGAAACAAGGAACCGGTAAAAGAAAGCAGAAACTTTAGAAATATTTACATGGCAAAATAATCAGGCCTTGGTAACTGATCACATGTGGGAGACAGAGGAAAAAAATAGTGAGCAACTAGAATTTCTAGCTTACGTGATTAGGTGAAAAGTTGAAATATGGCACACTAAAAGAAGATTAAGGTGTTCTATTTGAGATAAGTTGAAAACATCCATGTGGAAAGAATGCCAGATTAGTGAATCATTATTAGACGCTATTCTAACATTAGCATTTAATATACGTGTTCTTTGTACCAGGAACTGTGCTAAGCACTTGATTGCACAAGTTCATTGAATTCGTATGATAGCCCCACTGGAATACACATTGTACAAGTAAGGGACCTAAAGTCTAGTGAGGTTAATAACCTCCCAAAGCACATACAATTACATAAATGGTAAAACCTGGTTTTTAACCCATTAAATCATACTTTTCACATTGATTCTTAACCACTACCATATCTTGTACTAATAAAACATCTCAATTTGAAGAACACTCCAAAAAATGATCTATTTTTGCCAATGTTAGCCCCATAAGTGTTTCATCAACAAATGACTTGTTAAAGAGAGTCATACTTCACTACACTTCACTAAGAGACCAAGGGCGGTTTCCTGGGTGGCTCAGCCATAAAGAATCCACTTGCCAATACAAGCAGATGCAGGAGATGCGGGTTTGATCCCTAAGTCAGAAAGATTCCCTGGAGGGAGAAATGGCAACCCAACCAAGCATTTTTGCCTGTGAAATCCCATGGACAGAGGAGCCTGGCAAGCTATAGTCCATGGAGCTGCAAAAGAATTGGACACAACTTAGCAACTAAACAAGAGCTTAAGATATTCTTCTGTTAACTGGAGAAGTTTATAAGAACTAGAATGTATCCACGCCCTTCTAAGACAACATTTGACCACTGTTCCAGCATCTAACAACATGTCCAGCAGAGGCATGGCTTTTGGTTTTGGCCAACACTGATCTGGATAGAGACACAGGGGCAGATCTGTAAGTTTTCAACTATATTTGAAAATAACAGAGAGTGTACTGCTTGCCTTTAGTGACTACAGTCTTAAAGTATACTTATTCATAAAATGAAGCTTGTTTCCTGACTTTTTGTGGTGAAAGTCCCTGAATTTTTGGCAATTCTGCAGAAGATATTAAGAAGAGGTGGCAAGAATACACAGAAGAACGGTACAAAAAAGATCTTCATGACCAAGATAACCATGATGATGTGATCACTCATCTAGAACCAGACATTCTGGAGTGTGAAGTCAAGTGGTCCTATAGGAAGCATTACTATGAACAAAGCTAGTGGAGGTGATGGAATTCCAGCTGAGTTATTTCAAATCCTAAAAGATGATGCTGTGAAAGTGCTGTACTCAAGATGCCAGCAAATTTGGAAGACTCAGTGGTGGTCACAGGGCTGGATAAAGTGAGTTTTTATTCTAGTTGCAAAGAAGAGCAATGCCAAAGAACGTTCAAACAACTGCATAATTGCACTCATTTCACATGCTAGCAAGGTAATGCTCAAAATCCTTCAAGCTAGGCTTCAACAGTACATGAACTGAGAACTTTCAGATGTACAAGCTGCATTTAGAAAAGGCAGAGGAACCAGAGATCAAATTGCCAACATTCATTGGATCATAGAAAAAACAAAGGAATTCCAAAAATATACCTACTTCTGCTTCACTGACTATCCTAAAGCCTTTGACTGTGTGGATCACAACAAACTGTGGAAAATTCTTCAAGAGATGGGAATACCAGACCTCCTTACTTGTCTCCTGCAAAACCTATATGCAGGTCAAGAAGCAGACATGGAACAATGAACTGGTTCAAAATTGGGAAAGGTGTACGTGAAGGCTGTATATTGTCACTCTGCTTATATGCAGAGGACATCATGTGAAATGCCAAGCTGGATGAGTCACAACCTGGAGTCAAGATTTCTGGGAGAAATATTATCAATAACCCCATATATGCAGTTAACACCACCCTAACAGTAGAAAGTGAAGAGGAGCTAAAGAGGTGAAGTGAAGCTAAAGAAGCTAAAGAGGAGCTTACTGATGAAGGTGAAAGAGGGAACTGAAAAGTCTGACTTAAAACTCAATATTCAATAAACAAACATCATGGCATCTGGTCCTTTAACCTCATGGCAAGTAGATGGGGGAAAAATGGAAACAGTGACAGACTTTCTTTTCTTGGGCTCCAAAATCACTGTGGATGGTTACTGCGGGCATGAAGTTAAAAGATGCTTGGTCCTTGGAAGAAAAGCTATGACAAAGCTAGACAGCATATTACAAAGCATAGATACCACTTTGCCAACAAAGGTCTGTATAGTCAAAGCCAAGATTTTTCCAGTAGTCATGTACAGATGTGAGATTTGGACCATAAAGAAGGCTGAGCACCAAAGAATTGATGCTTTTGAATTGTGGTGCTGGAGAAAACTTGGACAGCAAGGAGGTTAAACTGGTCAATCCTAAAGGAAATCAACTCTGAATACTCATTAGAAGGACTAATGCTGAAGCAGATACTCTAGTTTTTGGCCACCTGATGTGATGAGCTGACTCAATGGAAAAGACCCTGATGCTGGGAAAGATTGAGAGCAGGAGGAGAAGGAGACAACAGAGGATGAGATGGGTGGTGGCATCTCTGACTCAATGAACATGAGTTTAAGCAAGCTCTGGACAGGGAAGCCTAGTGTGTTGCAGTTCATGGGGTTGCCAAGAGTTGGACACAACTGAGCAATGAACAACAACAATTTGGCATTCAATGGACTGGGGCTGTAAAGATGAAAAATGCTACTGGTCTACATACTGTGGCCTCATATTTAAGTTGCAGAATTAGCAGAGGCTCAGTAGTAAGACCAGCTCCCCAAAAGAGCTGCAGTAGCCTTGGGTCAGTCACACTGACCACAATAATTTCCAATCTAGTTATAGAATCATCTAATTTTTCCCAAAATAAAAAGATCATATGTATTCACTTGACATTCTACACATGATTAGTGTAGTGAGATACAGCATATAAAGTACCAAACACTGGGTATGGTGCCCACAATTGTTCAGTATATGTTAGCTATTATTTTAAGTCATAGCAGTATACTCTAGTAATAACAATAGGGAAGCTTAATAAACATCTGCGCAGTTGAACTTGCTAGTCCTTATGATCCATAATTCACTTTAAAGATAAAGTTGAAAATATCAAGTACAAAAAAGTAAAAAATGTAATTCTGTTTATGTCATTGCTATCAAAGGTAATTTAACCTTCAAAGAAAGATTAACATTTAAGATATTAACATGTAAAAAGGTGAAATCTGTTTAACACTTTAGAAAACCATTTTATCCTTAAAATAAAGTATCTAGAATTTACTTAGACTCTGTTGTATGCTTACTGAGGGGAATTGTTCCATGTGTTTGGTATTTCTGGTAAAAAAACTGAGGGATGTTGCTTTGTAAGTGGCTACAAAAATTGAAGTAATGGCTCCTTTCTCATGAAAGCAGATTTAGATACCAATGACATTACAACTCAGCAATATTTTTCACATTACACAGAGGAAATAAGAGATAGAAAGCAAAGGTATTCAGGATATTCACACATTTCCATTGACTCCTGGTGCTCATCTAGGTTCTCTCTCTCTCTCTCTCTCTCTCTCTATATATATATATATAGCAACTGGAAACAGTGTCAGACTTTATTTTGGGGGGCTCCAAAATCACTGCAGATGGTGATTGTAGCCATGAAATTAAAAGACGCTTACTCCTTGGAAGGAAAGTTATGACCAACCTAGATAGCATATTAAAAAGCAGAGACATTACTTTGCCAACAAAGGTCCGTCTAGTCAAGGCTATGGTTTTTCCCGTGGTCATGTATGGATGTGAGAGTTGGACTGTGAAGAAAGTTGAATGCTGAAGAACTGATGCTTTTGAACTGTGGTGCTAGTGAAGACTCTTGAGAGTCCCTTGGACTGCAAGGAGGTCCAACCAGTCCATCCTAAAGGAGATCAGTCCTGGGTGTTCATTGGAAGGACTGATGCTAAAGCTGAAACTCCAATACTTTGGCCACCTCATGCGAAGAGATGACTCATTGGAAAAGACCCTGATGCTGGGAGGGATTGGGGGCAGGAGGAGAAGCAGATGACAGAGAATGAGATGGCTGGATGGCATCACTGACTTGATGGACATGAGTCTGAGTGAACTCCAGGAGTTGGTGATGGACAGGGAGGTCTGATGTGCTGCGATTCATGGGGTCGCAAACAGACACGACTGAGCAACTGAACTTAACTGAACTGACTGAAGAAATTGTTAAGCCTTAATCAGAATAGATTAATATAGTGATGATCAACCAAACCTAATCTGATTTTTATTCCTTTTAACTTTTTATAACCAATTAAGTGATATCTGCTCTATATCTACCCTAGAATGTACTTAAGAAACCCACATAAAAGAAATATAGGATTCAATAAAACTCAATTGTGTTTACAAATGTTCTTAAAATGCCTAGTTTTTTTAGACTTAGAAATAAGTCATTTGAATGGTCATCATAAATGCAACTCTTGAATATGTTGGTTTAGCTCTAAATGAAATATATTACTTATACATTAGTTATCTTAAATATTGAATGTTCTTAACTCCAATATACTTGCATTGCAGGCAAGGTATTTGTACTGCTCAGTGTGGTTAATGGATAGTAATTCAATGAGGAACTTCCTTTGTGGTCCAATGGTTAAGAATCTGCCTTGCAATTCAGGAAAAGCAGGTTTGGTGCCTGGTGGGAGAATTAAGATACCACATGCCTCAGGGCAACTAAACCCGAAAGCTGTAACTATGGAGTCTGTATGCCTTCTCAAGGGAGAAGTCCAAATGCCTCAACAAAAAGTCCCACATGACACATCAAAGATCCTGCTTGCAACTAAGACAAAATACATCCAAATAAATAAATAAATACTAAACCAAAAAACAGTAACTCAATGAAAGAAAACTAAGATAAAAATAAGGTAATTGATTTTACCAAAGTCACAACTAAAAATAACTATAAGACAAGTATCTATGTTTTTAGATTTTGTGTCCTTTTAACTATTAAACTGTGAGAGAAAAGATTTTGTAAGTTGGTAAACATAATACTTAAATGAGGAGGGGCAGATAGAAATAATATCTGTTCATGCAACTAACTGGTTACCTGTGAGTGGTTAGGCCCATATGGCCAACGGGTGCTAAGAAACATACAGTGGGTTGTCTTGGTTTTCTCAGCTATCAAGTCAACTTGACTGAAACAAAGGCATATTTCACAGGCATGGAGACAACTGATTTTGGTCGATCTTTTTAGCATTTTCCAGGTGACTACATCTTCATAAATTGTCAGCAAAATCAAGTGGTTAAACTGCCCCTCAGACTTTGGCTAGAACATTAGAGAGACTGAATGATTTATGCAGAAGTTCAAGTAAGTTGCATTGTTTCTAAATGCTTGTACCTTGAACCAAAAGCTGAATGTGAAGTAAGAAAATTATTTTTCATTTTCTTCTAGACTTTGATCGTCTGGAATACCCTTCCCTATCTTTTGTTGAGGGTACAAAGTTTACTCATTTTCAAGATCCTGGACATTTCCCACATCAACTCCTTTGCCTTTCCTCACCTTCTGCAACATTTACTTTTTCATGTTACATTTTTATATTTTTTGGTCTTGTTTGTATTTTTCTCCAATTGGTTTATAGGTACATATAATACAAATAAGTGCAAATAATCTCCTACCAGATTATATAACATTGCTTTTGTATCCTGCATACTGCACAGAGAATATGTATAGATTACCCCATGATAAATTATTGGTGTAGGAACCATTTCACTGAAATGTTCTTTATTTGAACTGGAATATGTAAAGATTTTTTTCATTCTTTGTAATCTATTAGGAAGGTACTTTTTCTGTCCTTCATTAAAATATAATCTCCCATTTTGACTTGCTCTTAGTTTGAAACTTTGTACTATCTGTTAATGAAATGCATTTATGTTGTTCATGGATGACACATTATTGTGTTTCAGAAGCCCTGAAAACAGTACTTCCCTGGCGGTCTAGTGGTTAAGACTTGGTGGTCCCAATGTAGTGGGCACAGGTTCGATCTCTGGTACAGGAACTCTGTACCAGAGATCTCCGTATAGGAATCTCTGGGAAGATCCCACATGCTGTGTGATGTGGCCTCAAAACAAAACAAAAAAACCCCGGGGGCTTCTCTTGTGGCTCAGTGGTAAAGAATCCACATGTCAATACAAGAGATATGGGTTCAGTTCTTGACCAGGGGGATGGACATGCTGCAGAGCAACTAAGCTTATGCCTCACAAATATTGAGCCTGTGCTCTAGAGCCCAGGAGTGGCAACTACTGAAGCCCACACACCCTAGAACCTGTGCTCCGCGACAAGAAAAGCCACCACAATAAGAAGCCTGCAATCGCAACTAGAGAGTAGCCCCCACTCGCTGCAACTAGATAAAAGCCCTTGCAGCAAAGAAGGTCCGGCACAGTCAAAAAATAAAAATGCAAATAAATAACAAAAGAGAAGCCCTGAGAAAATTAATGATTACTCAATAAAATGCCAACGGTAAGGTTTAATGCTAGGCCTATCATTTAAATGTGTTTCTTCTCACTTGATCCTGAAAACTCCAGGATTATGATCTAAGGAGAGAGAGAAGAGCTGGGGGAAAGGTGGTCCTAATGTAAGGTGAGCTGGAGAAGAACATTCCTTTCTTACCTATCACTAACCTCATCTTTTGTATTCTGCATTCTCTTTGAAGAGAATTTCACTCACTGAATTAGACAGGGACTCTTTCACAGCGTCTGTTCCAAGAACTGAAACACACTGGGTTTTCTGAGAAATAGACATCCTTACACAGCACAGAGTTTGGGCTTTTGACATATTCCCACTTCTTCAAAAGAGTGCTCCTTTAATTGGACTGTGTGTGCGTGTGTGCTCAGCTGCTTCAGTCGTGTCCGACCCTGTGACCCTATGGATTGCAGCCTGCCAGGCTTCAGAGGCCAGGTTCCTCTGTCCATCACCTGAATACAATTATGATTATTTAAAATATCACAATACATAATTCCCATATTATAATAATTGACAGAAACCTTTCCTTAAATAAATATATATTCTTCTCAAATCTACTTCAGTTGAATGTAAATAAAACAAAAATAAAACTTAAAAATGCATACTGCCTCTCAAAAAAATCACTCCCTGTCACAGATATTTCAAGAAGGAAATTTAATTCACAAAGAAAAAAAGTGATTCAGATAAACCTAAGGGGAAAGTATCTGTCTTTATTTTCATTATATACAAGGAGATGGCCACTTTGATGTAAGGATCAAATATAATATTCATGATTTCCAACACGAATTTCCTAAGACTTTGTTTTCTCTTTAAATCATGCCTATTCTTGAACTTTATAGTAAAAGCTCTACAGAATCACATAAGAGAAAAAAATACATTCACATTTCCATATCTCTACAGACAAAACCCTTGAAGACTTGGGAGTGAGCATCTGAAAATATCAGGTGCATTTAAAACGTCACATTCTTTGTTTACTCGGTAACTGCTTGCAACATGGAAAAGTCCCAATTTTTGCCCTGAGAAAATGGGAGTCAAATAGCATTAGAGAAGCAATGCTTCATTTTAATAATCCAAGCCTAATTTGTAATATAATATTCAGTTCTATTAAAAATCTTTTGATTGGGTATTCCTCTGTCTCTGAATAAATGACAAGATTGTTAATTGCCAATGGCTCTATGAAACAATATGGAGAATATAAGCAAAGAAAATAGACAAAAGCAAAGTTTCCAGTTTTAGCAAAATAGAGGCTTATATTCTATATATTCTGGATCGCCTTCACTGAAACAACAAGCAGTAACTCACTTCGCTACTACAACATGGCTCTTAGTCTGCAGGTTGGATACACAGCCTGTCAAATCCCTTCCCCTGAACCATAATAACGAGAGTAATGACACACCTATAACATAGTTTGCAAGTCTTCATTCTGCTTCCAAAACTTAACGCTATCATAGGTCTCCTGTGTATGTATTTTTAGTGCCCAGTTCCTAGTTCAGTGTTTAAAAATCTTGCTGATCCTGGAGTTGGAACAAAGCTTTCAGAAGCAATCAACTGCTCTTGCCATCACAGGTGCCAAACACACACACAATGTCCTTTTATTTATGGAAATACACACAGATCTATTCTGCATGTGCTCAGAGCCTGACACAAACACCACCTCTTTCCCACAGGCAGCAGGAAGGATGTGGTTTGAAGGACACGGTTACTTCATCCCAGTGTTCAGTTTTTCAAAGAACTCTTGTTTTACACAGAATTGCTGAATGACTATCTAAATTTAAGAAGATACAACTGGGCCGTGCCTGAAGTCCCACTTTTATTTAACTAAAATTGGCATTAAATCAGATCATGAAATAGTTTTCCCCTTACCTTGAATAGACACATGCTGAAAGTGCATTCACAATCAAAAGACATTTCTGTGAGCTGGTGACCCAGTAATTCCTTATGTCTGAAGGTCTGCTGCAACAATACAGCACTAGAGTTGCCAGATGAAATGGTCAGAATTACCCAGTGGCTCGATAAAATCAGCTTACTTTGAGTCTAATCCAAGGATAAATATATAGAAATCTCCAAGCAGTGGAAATTGTAAACATTGTACATCTGCCCCCAAAACAGTAACACGGGAAGGTCTGTCATCGCCAGGAAAGCAAACATTTGCTAAATTCTAGGGCATTATCTTCATTCTACCTGAATGCAAACAAGGACTAAATAATCACAAGCTACTGTCTAATGGAAATATGGTTTATTGGAAAAATGTAACATGTAGTACAAGGGACTAATTTCATCCCTCCAAACAGCAATAAACTCAGAACAAGCAATCCATCAAACCTGATTATCCAGCATTCCTGGAGCTCACCGACTTCATCATTTCACTTCCGAAACCCTCAAATTCTATGAACCTTTAATTTACAGCCCCTCACTCTTTTTATTTTCTCCATTTTCTGGAGTCATCCCCCTTTGCCAGTGTATTAATCTACAGATGATCTCTCTTTCGAAGTCTAGCACTTTGCATTTCCCTGGAGCCTTCTCTGGAGCCTTAATTCACCTGGTATTTCTAAACTCCTAAGAGAGATACAGGTTTTTCTACTCTGCAGATTAAGTCTTCTCATGACTTAAACTTACCTTTGAAAAAAAGATGTATTATTAGTTACCAACTGCTTCTTCAGCTTTGCATACAATGTCTGGTCTCCTTTACAATTCCCTCGCAGAGTTCTGAGCTCAGGAGAATCTATAATTTGAGAAAACAGCTTTGGCAACAAAACAGGTAAACTGCTGCTAGTGGTTTCTCTTGAATTACTGGAAGTTAATTCTTTTTTTTTCTCCAGCCACTTCTCCTTTTTTCTAAATGGTTTTTAATATATGTGATAGATAAAGTTACTTAGAGCTACTGGAGTAGACATCAAATGACAGAAAAATGAAAACTGATGAAAATATTTTATTGGTAACACAAAGCTAAAAATAGCACCTTCCGAGAAAGCATACACAATTCCATCCACCAGGTGGAATATTACTCCCACCCCAAGGTATTAGATAAGCTTCCATGTTTCTTCTTCAAGTAGAAACAAATAGTTCTGGACCAACTGTCTGTGCCCCAGTCCTGCAGAAATCCATATCTGGCTCTTCTAAGATGCCAGGAAAATTTCACCTTGTGTCATGTTTCATGCTGAGAAGTTTGTGTAGCTCTTGTATAAACCTTGGTCTCTAAGACACATTCCAAGCTGAATTTATTTCAAATTCCAAACCAAGTTTATTCCATTCCACTCACTTAAAATTCCAATTGTGATTGGAACATATACACTTCATTTACTTTCTGTGCAGTGTTCAATGAACCACTTGCCATGTTTCAACTTTGTAAGCTGCATTTCAATCCTGAGTGTCTGATTATCAGTTAATTAAAGCTTTGTCATTATTTGAAAAGAACGTTATAACATGCAGTTATCTTTCTCAGCATTTTTTGCTACCCTAACATAAGAATTCTGGCAAAATAATATGATGGTTGCTACTCTTTCCCCTACACCTATGCCATTTACTTGTCAGGACACAAAATCATGCTTCTGATGAAGCAGAAATAAATGTAGAAAAATCAACTTCCCTGTCCTATTGTGGCTATGTCACTCAAGGAAGGCACTGACATGGCATAAAATGAGCTTGTTTGATAAACTGCTGGAGTCAAGAACAAATTACTACCATTTAGCCAGAGCAGGACAAGTCGGTTCAGGACATTGCCTCAGGGAACGTCAGTTTTAGAGGAGGAAGGATAAAACTCAAGTTAGGGAGCTCATTCTTTGTTCAGCTTGGTGAATTTCCTGGACAATGTTTAAGCCAGAAGTGACAGGTAGCATAGAAGAGTAAACCATACTTTGAGAAAGCAGACAGTGTATAAGCATCCCCAACCTCATATTTCTGCCACAAAGGACATTACCACATAGGTCACTGCTCACATCTGAAGAGATGTCACTTCAAGCCCTAACCAATGGATAATCATCAACAACCACATTTAGTTACTCTTTAGTAACATAACTATGAAACTATGATAAATATGTGCATCTGTTCCTTCTTAAATTCTCTATTAGGGTTTTCCAGTGGTGATGAACCCCTTCATGGATCACAGCCCGGTCATGAAGAAGGCGCTTGTGTAACTCAATGAAGCCATGAGCCATGTATTGCACGGCTACCCAAGATGGGTGGGTCATAGTGAAGAGTTCTCACAAATTGTGGTCCACTGGAGGAGGAAATGATAACCCATTCCAGTATTCTTGCCGCGAGAACCCCACGAACAGTATGAAAAGGCAAAAAGATATATGACACCAGAAGATAACCCCTCTAAGCCAGCTGGTGCCCAATATGCTACTAGGAAAGAGCAGAGGGCAATTACTAATAGCGCAAGAAAGAATGAAACAGCTGGACCAAAGTAGAAATGATGCTCAATTTTGGATGTGTCTGGTGGTGAAACTAAAGTGTGATGCTGAAAAGAACAATATTGCATAGGAACCTAGAACGTTAGGTCCATGAATCAAGGTAAATTGGACATGGTCAAGCAGGAAATGGCAAGACTGATCACTGACATCTTTAGGAATCAGTGAACTAAAATGGATGGAAATGGGCAAATTTAATTCAGATGACTATTATATCTATTACTATGGGCAAGAATCCCTTAGAAGAAATGGAGTAATCTTCACAGTCTTCATAAGAGTCTGAAATTCAGTACTTGGGTGCAACCTCAAAAACAAGAGAATAATCTTGGTTCCTTTCCAAGGCAAACCATTCAATATCACAGTAATCCAAGTCTAGGCTGTATATTGTCACTTTGCTTATTTAACTTACATGCAGAGTACATCATGAAAAATGCCAAGCTACATGAATCACAAACCGGAAACAAGAAAAATATCAACAACCTCAGATACGCAGATGATACCACTCTAAAGGCAGAAATTGAAGAGGAACTAAAGAGTGTCTTAATGAGGGTAAAAGAAGAAGGTGAATAAGCTTGCTTGAAACTCAACATTAACAAAACTAAAATCATGGCATCCAGTCCCATTGCTTCATGGCAAACATATGGGGAAAAAGTGGAAACAGTGAGAGACTTTATGTTCTTGGGCTCCAAAATCACTGCAGATGGCAACTGCAGCCATGAAATTAAAAGACGTTTGCTCCTTAGAAGAAAAGCTATGACAAACCTAGACAGCATTTTACAAAGCAGACACATAACTTTGCCGACAAAGGTCCATATAATCAAAGCTATGGTTTTTCCAGTGGTCATGTACAGATGTGAGAGTTGGACCATAAAGAAGGTTGAGCCATCAAAGAATTGATGCTTTTCAAATTGTGGTGCTGGAGAAGACTCTTGAGAGTCCCTTGAACAACAAGGAGATCAAACCAGTTAATCCTAAAGGAAATCAACACTGAACATTCATTGGAAGGACTGATGCTGAAGCTCCAATACTTTAGACACCTGAAGAGAAGAGCTGACTCATTGGAAAAGACCCTGATGCTGGAAAAGACTGAAGGAAAAGAGAAGGGGGGGGGGCAGAGGATGAAATTGTTAGATAGCATCACCGACTCAATGGACATAATTTTGAGCAAACTGCCTAAGATGGAGGAGGACAGGTGAGCCTAGTCTGCTGCAGTCCATGAGGTTGCAGAGTCGGACATGACTTAGCAACTGAACAATAACAACAACAACGGTAATGGAACTGTCTGGTAAGAAAAATACTTCTATTTCTGCCAAAGAAATGGCCCCAGCTTCCTTCTGTGATACTGAAATGTCCAGCAAGGCTTCTATCATTCAAAAGAGTTTGTTCTGTGTTTTCCTGGTACCAGCATAACAAAGTCAATACAACTGTTTGCTTTTGAGGCCAGTAGCTATCTCCTCAGCGAGCATATAGGTCCAGAACAGGTATAAGACTTCCTGAGAGCCTCAATTCATCTCTGTTCTTACCCTTGAACTTTTTCTTTTTTGGAAGATGCAGTCATGACAAATTTATTCATGCAAAAAACAATGAAAGTGATTAAGAATACCTATGTCTTTCTGGGACTGAAGACACTTCAATTACTATCCTGAAAAGATCATCCTATAACTATCTTCAGAAACATATTTTTCAAACATGCATGTGTGAATAGTGAAAACCAAAGTAAATCAACAAAACTAGCCCAGGTCAAACAATCCAAAACCCTCTTGTGCATTCTCATCTTAGAAGAGAGCTGCCTTTCCCTGGTAACCACCTTGGCTGCACCTGGGCTTTTTGCTGTGCCTACTAATGTTTACTGAAGTGCAGGATCTTAATTTTTAAAATATCTTACCGTCTCAGGACCCAATGGCTAGCTTTCTTCATTGTCCAATGAAGCATGTTCTCTGTTGACGCCTAAACTCTTTAACTATTCCCCATTCTTTCTTGCAACTGGCTGCAATCCCAGGGACCTCCTTATATCCATCAGAGACTTTGGCACGTGGTTTAAGGTCTTAATATTCAATCCAAGATCCTCAGTGACTATAACGTCCTTTGGAATGAACATCCAGTGCCCTCCCTTACTCAGTGTAATGATCTTCACCTCCACTTGACTTCAGCCAAGTCTTCATGCAAGGTCACCTAAACTCTGTTCCCTCTGAAACTGTTCACTCTGTGATATTCCCTCACCAGCATCCCCCCGCCCCGTCTTTTCAGTTCTCTCCATTTCATATTTCCTCTACATCTGTCCAACGACCTCATTAAGACTTTGACTTTCTGAAAAGTACCATCTTCTTTGGGTTGAACAAATTCTTTTGGCTTTACTCTTTTCTCTCTTCATCCTAGACATCATAGCCTATCTCTTTAAACATACTGCTGTTAATACCCACTGCTCCCCCAAGTCTTTGCCCACCCTCCACATTCTCCTGCCAAATTCAACCCAAGAACAATGTGGTGGTTTTCATTTCTATGCTGCTATGTATCTGTGCTAAATTCTGGGAAAATCCATGCAACTGCAGAATGGTGCTGATACGAAGCCCTGGGATCAATTGGCACCTCAACACTGTCCAACTCTCCTACCACATCCACTTTTCCTTCTGCTGCTGCTAAGTCACTTCAGTCGTGTCCGACTCTGTGCGACCCCATAGATGGTAGCCCACCAGGCTCCGCCGTCTCTGGGATTCTCCAGGCAAGAACACTGGAGTGGGCTGCCATTTCCTTCTCCAATGCATGAAAGTGAAAAGTGAAAGTGAAGTCGCTCAGTCGTGTCCGACTCTTCGCGACCCCATGGACTGCAGCCTACCAGGCTCCTCCACCCATGGGATTTTCCAGGCAAGAGTACTGGAGTGGGTTGCCATTGCCTTCTCCCACTTTTCCTTCAGATATTACCTATTCCTTCCAATCCAGTATTATATACCAACCACCACTCCCTTCCTCTCAGCAAAGCCCTCTTTGCCTAATTCACATGGGCTTATGCTTAGCCCGTGAAGTGAGAACTCACTCAACATCATCTCCTCCAGTATTAACTTATTCCAACCCAAATCTCTGCCTCCCAAATTATTACAATTATATATTTTCCTCTGTATTCTGAGTTTCCCCTGTATTCTTGATTCTGCTCTCACCTTCCTTATATATTTTATTAGATATTTCATTTCGCACACAAACCTTTAAGCTTTCCCACTCCACTGGCTTCTATGCAGTGGTGCACTGGAGTTGGTGCCTGATTCGAGGTATCTATATCTATATTATCGGCATTTAGTAATATCATACTCACAGCTTGACTTCAGTCATGGTGGGATTAAGGTAACCAAGACAATGGCAAAAGGGACAAATCAGGGCTTCTGTTTCCCTTCCCTTCCCAGTGGTGCTGGTGTCTCAGGGCACCACCGTACACAAGCCTGCTCAAAAGAAACCAAACCAAAATGCTGACAAAAATCCTTGCATCTAGCACATCTCCTCTTCTAATTGTACTGCCCTCTCTTTCCTTTTATGTTCTAGCTACTTTAAAATGTGCAGTATACTCAATCATTCACTCCTAAATATGTCTTTAATTCTTATCAGTTCTTCACTGAAGTTGATATTTTTCAAGGCAATCAATAACCTCCTAGTTGATAAATCTAGTGGATATTTTTCAGAGTTTACGAACTTAATCTGTGGTATTTGACACTACTGGTTATTCCCTCCTTATAATTCTCTCTTGCCTTAGCTTCTAGAATATCACAATTTCCTAAATTGCCCCTTAATTCTCTGGTCAAATTTTTCTTAGGTTTTATTTTCAGGGACCATTCATTTGTCCACTTTTAACAAGTTCTTCTCCAGTGTTCTTTCTTCAACCTTTCTTCTCCTTCATTTATTTAATACCTTACTCATTTGAGTCTTACTCAATAATCCTGGGTGTAACTACTGACAAAATTCTGATCACTCATGAAGTAATTTGTCTCCCATATATACTTCATTTGTTGCATTTACCAGTGTACAACTGTCCATTTAGATGGCCCAATACACCAAGCACCTCTAACCCAAAACCCACCAAATTGAGCCCTTCAAATTCCTAGCTCAACCTGACACTTAATTCTGTGACAGAATGCTCTGGAAAATTATCCCATTTAATCTTTACAACCATCTAGTAAAGTAGGTATCATCCTTCTCACTTTATAGATGAGGTGATATATTAAGCAATTTTCTCAGGTCACATTTTTAACATATAGTAAACCAAGTCTGGAAACTAGATTTGGTGTTTGTAAAGCCTTGACTCTTAACTACTATGATGCATTGCCTTAATCATTAACGTTTAATGATTTTAGGCTTAATGCTTGATTTTCCTTGTCTCTTCATCACCACTGTCACTACCTTGGTTCAGATTCTCTTCTCATGTTGGCATTGCTACAGAAATCTCTTTATTACTTTCAAACACCTAGTCTTGACTCTCTCTAGTCCATCTTCCACATTGTAGCCAAAGAAAGCTTATGAAATCTGCTCATAACACATACTACTCAAAAGTTTAACTATAGGGGGTAATTTAAGTCTGAATATCCCAGAATGTCCTGATTTTGTGTCCTATTGAGATCATAAGCTAACAAGACACCCCTTTGCTAGGAGGTTGTTTGTTTTCCTGTTAGAAGGGTCATCTGCATAGTCAATTATGGGGAGAAGATCATCTCAGAAAAGGAAATGAGGGCCAAGAACTTTATGACTGGGGGAAGAAAGACATGATCTTACTGCAGAATTTTGGACCTTAATTTCAAGAAGCAGCTACATGGGTGAAATCACTCCTGTTGGTGAATATAAGCCAACCCTTGAAACCTGGTGGTACTTTCTAGGTAAGTAGTGATACACCTTGTTATAGACTCTGTGAAGATGAGTGTGGGTTTTTGGGCTCCAAAAGTAGTTACTTTGGGGTAGTTTCAAGTTCAGTTCAGTTCAGTTGCTCAGTCATGCCCAACTCTTTGCAACTCCATGGAATGCAGCACTCCAGGTTTCCCTGTCCATCACCAACTCTCAGAGCTTGCTCAAACTCATGAGTTTTAAGTTACTCTCTGTTATAATTCTCTTTTCTTTCCCCTGAACTTCAGTATAGTCTTCTAAAAGAGAAAAAAAATGTCTCAGTTATCCTCCTGGGGAACTAAGATTAAGGTCTCTGCCCACTCTTGAGGATAGCATCCCAGTCCTGGCAGTAGAATGAACACAAGATTGGTCAGATGGACAGCTAAGGTGGAAGATGAAAGGCAGCCAAGATGCATTTGTGAACCATGAAGTTGCCCAAGCTAGAACTGGAAGTCTTTTTTTTTTTCAATTTCTATTGGGATATAATTGCTTTACAATGTTGTGTTAACTTCTGCTGTACAGCAAAGTGAATCAGCTTAACATATTCATATATCCCCTCTTCTCTGGATTTCCTTTCCATGTTCAGTTCAGTCGCTCAGTCATGTCCGACTCTCTGCGACCCCATGAACTTTCCATGTTACCACAGAGCAATAAGTAGAGTTCCCTGTGCTATTCATTAGGTTCTCACTAGTTATCTATTTTATACATAATATCAATAGTGTATATATATTAATCCCAATCTCCCAATTCAACCCACCTCTATTCCTGCCCTTGGCATCCATACATTTGTTCTCTACATCTGTGTCCTATTTCTGCTTTCATATAGGTTCATCTATTCCATTTTTCTAGATTTCACATATATGTGTTAATATATGACACTTGTTTGTCTCTTTCTGAGAAGAGAAAAGTCATTCGTGGTATGTGATCAGATTTGTACTTGGACTATATCGGCTCAGCTAAGTTGTATAAGATAAACTGAGAGGCAAGGGAACCAAAGTAGGCAAGATTACAAGGTAGGAGGCTTTGATAGTGGTCCTGGCTGGAAATGAAGTTAGGACATATTACTAAAGGAGAGACACAAGCTGATTTGATATTCAGGAAGTAAAATCTGTAGGTCAAGGTGATGGGTAATATATGGGAGTGTGAAGATTAGGGTGGGACCAAGAATGACTTTCATATGGAATATCAAACCAGCATATTTTTCTCCTTTTGTAATCTGTCTTTCTTCATCTCCAGCCAGGACTGCTATGAAAGCCTCTACTTTGGAATCTTGCCAGGACTGCTATGTAAGTGTTTACTCTTGTTCACTTGCCCCTCAGTCTATCTTATATAACTCAATTGAGTTGATATATTCCAAGCATCAATCTGATCACGTACCCCTGGTTTAAAACATTCCAGTTTTTTTCCAACCTCTTGTGATACCACTGCAGCTTCATTTCCCATGAGGCTTTACCTGACTTCTGTACTGTGTTTGTGCGAGTTCTCGCCTTTTCTTCCCCTCCCCAGTCTTGTGCCCATAGTCCCCTCCTACCACAGGACCTTGGCACAAGCTTTCTTCCATATCTGCTTTTCTTTCTTCACCAAGGTAATGTTGACTTAATCATTCTGATCCCAAATCAAATGAAGCTTCCACAAAGAAATATTTCCTGAATATTCCTGGTCACTCAAGTCCCCCTACTGTCAGGTTTCAGAGCACCCTACTCATCCACCTCTCTTTTGAACATTATCAAGAATGCAGCTTTATGTTTGGGTGATTAGTAACATTCGTTTCTCTCTTTAGAAGGTGACCTCCATGAAGGATGGTCACCTTCTCACTCACAATTACACTCCCGAGCTGTTTATGTCATGCTAGCTGTGCTGGTCCTATAAATATTTACTGAATGAATCAATGCAGACCTTGGGAACTTCCAGTTTTTCAAGTAGGGAAACTGGTAGACTAGATTCTCTTCAGCAGGCAGAGGACACTTCTAAGCCAGGAAATTAAGGCCTTGACAGAGCTACAGTTTGATTTAATAAACATTGCTGGTTAGATACAGCAGATGAGCTACTCAAGTGATATAAAATAAGTCTGTTGTTTTAACAGTATGTATAGTCTCAAGATCAAGATTTAAAATCATAAAGAGCTGTATATATTTCTCTAGTTTTTTGCTTAGTCCATGTTCTATATAGAATATATCAGAACATCATCATTTATGCTTAAATAGAGTGACCATATAGTTTATCATCCAAACTGGGGCATTTGTTGGTGAAAAGGCTAATATCAGTAATTATATCAGGATAACACAGGCGGATTGTGGAGGTCCTTGGCAAGCTAGGACACTCGGTTACCCAAGTTTTAGCTGACAAAGAATAAAATAGGTAAATACTAAATTCTCTGAGCATGTGGAACTGTGTTTGGAGTCACAGAATGAACAAATCCATTACACAAGAAGGCTTCTTACAATGTGGTGTTGGCAGCCATAGAAAGCAAACTCATGGTTACCAAGGTGGGGGTGAGGAGGAATAAATTGGGAATTTGGAATTAACAGATACACACTACCCTACATAAAATAAACAACAAGGACCTACTGTAAGAGAACTACATTTAATATCTTGTAATAAACTATAATGTAAGAGAGTTTGAAAAAGATATATATATATGTATATAACTGAATCTCTGCTGTAGATGTGAAACACTTAAATCAACTGTAGTTTAATGAAAAAAATACAAAAAACAACAACAAAAATCATGTAGTGTGGGTGTTTATTCAAACTACTGAATAAGTAATGTATTTCCAATAATGCATTGCTGATAACATAATTGCATTAATCATTTTACATTTTATCTGGATCTTCTTCTTTTATTTGATCACCACAACAAACCAGTTCCTCAAAAGGCACTTACGAAGCACTGGACCAGGCACAACTGCAGATGTGAAGGAAGCACAAGATACTGATCACTCTGCTGCGTAGACACTTTAATGATAAGGCAAGTGGTACTGCCCACTTTTTACAGATAGAGAAACTAGCACCTAGGACTCAGAAATGAATTCGGTAGAGTTAAGCAATAAACTGTGGAAAATTCTGAAAGAGATGGGAATACCAGACCACCTGACCTGCCTCTTGAGAAACCTGTATGCAGGTCAGGAAGCAAGAGTTAGAACTGGACATGGAACAACAGACTGGTTCCAAATAGGAAAAGGAGTGCGTCAAGGTTGTATATTGTCACCCTGCTTATTCAACTTCTATGCAGAGTACATCATGAGGAACGCTGGGCTGGAAGAAGCACAAGCTGGAATCAAGATTGCTGGGAGAAATATCAATAACCTCAGATACGCAGATGACACCACCCTTAAGGCAGAAAGTGAAAAGGAACTCAAAGGCCTCTTGATGAAAGTGAAAGAGGAGAGTGAAAAGGTTGGCTTGAAGCTCAACATTCAGAAAACAAAGATCATGGCATCTGGTCCCATCACGTCATGGGAAATAGATGGGGAAACAGTGGAAGCAGTATCAAACTTTATTTTTTTGGGCTCCAAAATCACTGCAGATGCTGATTGCAGCCATGAAATCAAAAGACGCCCACTCCTTGGAAGGAAAGTTATGACCAACCTAGACAGCATATTAAAAAGCAGAGACATTACTTTGCCAACTAAGGTCCGTCTAGTCAAGGCTATGGTTTTTCCCGTGGTCATGTATGGATGTGAGAGTTGGACTGTGAAGAAAGCTGATCGCCGAAGAATTGATGCTTTTGAGCTGTGGTGCTGGTGAAGACTCTTGAGAGTCCCTTGGACTGCAAGGAGATCCAACCAGTCCATTCTAAAGGAGATCAATCCTGGGTGTTCATTGGAAGGACTGATGCTAAAGCTGAAACTCCAATACTTTGGCCACCTCATGCGAAGAGCTGACTCACTGGTAAAGACTCTGATGCTGGGAGGGATTGGAGGTGGGAGGAGACGGGGACGACAGAGAATGAGATGGCTGGATGGCATCACCGACTCGATGGACATGAGTTTGAGTGAACTCCGGGAGTTGGTGATGGACAGGGAGGCCTGGCATGCTGTGATTCATGGGGTCGCAAAGAGTCAGACACGACTGAGCAGCTGAACTGAACTGAAGAGTTAAGCAGACAGTAAATGGCAGAGCTGGAATTGTAATTCAATCTCTGACTTCCAGTTCAGAGTTCAGTTTATTCCGCTAAACTACCGAAATGGAGACAGCACCCTTAAATGTGTTTTATGCTTTTGTCCACTATCACACAAAAATGCCCATGAAGAATGTTTACACAATCTCTGCAGAAGCAGTCTGTGCCCAGGCTCGGCGGGCAGAGTTTGTATTGCGTGTGTGGACTTCCTTTCTAGGCACTGGGAACTGGTCCCGTGACAAGGATTTAAAGGGGCCTTAGAATGCCAAACACATCTCTGATTGGCTCGTCATGTATCATAATCATGTTTAAATCCTGGGTAAATTAAAAGGCCAAAAATATGCCCTTTTATTTTCTGGTCAAATTCCACTTCAGGGGAGTAATGAAATAGTCCAGATTTAGCTACCCTTGGGGATCAAACTATGTCTACCACACAAAACAAGGCTATCTGTCCATGATGGAACATTTTACTTTATCATTAACAGATGAACTCTAATTTACTGGTGCTTTGGGGGTATCCTCAGTCTTTACAAAACAGATTTATCACTGTTGTCAGGTTCTTAAAGGAAACTGCTTTTGAGATTGAGATTATGGCTAGAGAAGCAATATGACATCATGCTTATATTCTATATGTTGGCAAGAGGAGCTCATTAAAATGCTAAGCATTTTTTAATAATCAGACATATTCTCCCACTTACAAAGACCTTTCGGTTTTTATTCATTCTAATCATAGAGTGCTATTAGTATATGATCCTACTGATCAACTCAAAGGTGAATTTTGATATTTTTAGTTTTTTAAAAATCATGTATTTCACTTATTTTACACAAGTATTTCCAAGTAAGAGATGACTTTCAGACAATCTAGTTTTCTTATCTGAGGAGAATTTTGTAAAGGGCAAAGGGAAAATTAAAATAGCTCACAAATCAATTAAGTCATTCAAATCACAACCAAGGATGCCCAAAATAGACTTCTAAAGTTGCCTGAAATTGATCAGGGACCAAGTTAACTGAGACAACAGAGTCAATAAACGTATTTTCTGTTTAGCATCTACAAAAATTTTGGTCTTGTGCTCATGACAAAGACTTGAGATAAAGGTAATTGTTCCCTTTCTGGATAGTCTGAGCGTTTCTCTTAAAGGGAGACCTTTGTTGGGCATATTGCTGAATAAGCTTGCTAGGGATAAAATCTGAGATCATGAGAAGCCCAAGTCTAGCAGAAGCTGCCCTGGTGAGCTCCGGTGAAGGATCTGGCTGTAGCTTTAAAGGGGGGATAGGGAGAAATAGGGAGAGCAGCAGGGCACTGAGCATGTGTTGTGTTTTGTGACCCTTTCCTCATAATGCCTTAAATCTTTGAAGAGTCATTAACGAAGCTCATCAAATTCTGAAGAAAGTCAAATATTTTTTTCTGGAAAATTGAGAAGGGGCTGAGTGGTGAGTCTGGTAGGGAATTACTAAGTGAGAGTTGGGGAATTACTAAAACACATTGAGCTTGGAATGAATACATTGGTGACTGAACAGAAATTAACGTGAGTAATTCTCAGGACTTGTGAGGAGAACTCTGGGCTCGAGCACAATGCAAAGCTAGATATGAGTGAAACAAGTTTACCAAATCTCAGAGGAGCAGAAAAATTTCAACTTGTTACAGACATAATCTATGCATGGCCCCAAAGTCTCATGGAGTGAAGGGAGAGACAGACAGATGGGCAAGTAATGAACTAAACTGAGATAATCTCACCTGTGCCAAAGTGATCACATTTGCACAATACAATGGGGGTCCCCAACAGGCAGCCACTTATCTCACCTGAGGACTCAGATGGCATTTTTGGAGAATGAGTGGTTAAATAATTGTGAAAACTGAGACCAGAATCCCTTCCATCCCCTAAAATAAAGCCAAATAAAACTAGAAAAGGATGGGCTTTCCCAGCAGAGGATAGAGCATGAATGAGGCTGAACAGGAAGACAAATAGGTTGTCTGGGGAATAGTGAAAAATGCTGCTTATATGAATGAGAAGTGCTCAGAGACAGACTGTATTTTTTGTCTTTATGCATAGAAAGGAGTGATTTCTCAAGAATGAGACACAAGAACATTTTATTAAATTATTTTATCTAAGTGTGATATTCAGTTATAGTTATCGAATTCACTGCACTATACCTGGCTAAATAATTAAATAATATGCAGTAAATTATTTGAATTCACTTGCTTAATAGAGGCTTGTTTTGGAAGTGAACCTCAGGACACCCCCTTCCCATCTCCTTCCCCATATGTCACATAAGACCCACAACACATCTATCTCTGCAGTGTTAACAATCTTAATCATTCACAATGTTATGCTATTTCTTAGTTGCGAATGTATTTTCTTTCATTATCTGCCTAGGACATGGACATGAAATTGCTAAAACTTTATAAAATCTCTGTCCAAGTTAGATCAGGGAATTTTGCAATGATTGATCTTCAGTGATTTGAATACAGTTAGAGATGATATATAGATATATACAGAATATCTTTCAGCATTTAATTGGGCTATTAAATTGTCTCATTCACAAACTTGTCCTGAGTTCCCATGACAAGTTCAACATTAACCAGCCTTCAAGGTCAATGATGATGAAAAGAAATTGCCATTATAAGACACATCATCAGCTTCTTTCTTATCTGGCCATGGTATAGAAGGACTGCATAGTTTGTTTTATTTGCACCTCATGATACAATGGCATTTCATGCCAAATGCCAATTAACATCATTTTAAAATTAATATGAATACTGTTTTGACTTACGGTATTGACTTTTTTAAACAATTATGTTTTTAATTTCTCTTTTTGAAAGTTTATTTATTTTTAATTGGGGGATTATTGCTTTACAATGTTGTGTTGGTTTCTGCCATATATCAACATTAATCAGTCATAGGTATACTTTGAACTTCCCACCCACCTCTCATCCCAGCCCAATCCTCTAGGTTGTCACAGAGCAATGAATTGAGCTCCTTGCATCACACAGCAAATCCCTCTGGCTATCTCTTTTATGGGCTTCTATTTTACATATAGTAATAGACACTTAGGTGTTGAAGATAAAATTAAACAAGTAACTTTGCTACCAGGCAATCATTTGTCAATAATAAGGAATTTAGATGCACCATTGGTTATCTCTTTAAACTTATTTGAAATATAGTTACTTAACTAGAACTTCACAACAAATTTTTTAAAAATGCCAGAATTTGCCTCTTAAGTTAGAGAATTCTTAAAAGGCTGTCCTTGTCAACAATTATTCCCAATAGCAGCCAATACAGTTTAAAGGGTTCCTTAAATCCCTCTTAGAGCTCCAGGTCTATAAGATGGATTTCATTCATTCATTTATTCACTCACTCATCATTATTTCAACAAATATGGAGTCCCAATCACACAACAAGGATTGTTGTAGCTTGGACTATAGGATAAAATAAAGTTATTGATTAAAAGGAACTGTATTCTAGAGGGGAACACAAAATTACAGCAAAATTAACACAATAACATTCGCTGCTTTACTGAAAAAATAAAGCAGGGAAAGTGTGTAAAAGGGGAAACTGTCTGGAGTATGACTATTTTAGACCTAGTTGCCAGTGAAAGCTGCCTGAGGGTGCAGACGTTTGAGCAGACCCTTGTTCACCAGGGGGCAGTCTGTAAAAGCATTCCAGACAGTGGGACCTGAGAGAGCAAAGTCCTGGGGTGAGAATCAGCTTCACAGATTCAAGAAGCTGCAAGGTCAGTGTGACTGTACTAGGTTTGAGTGTTAAAACTTTTGATGAATATTGGATTTAGTTGCAGAAAAACAGAATGCAAGAGGAAGCATTATATTCTTAAAAATATAAAAATAACTAGGCAGGACTAGATAGAAAGGAGTTTCGGAAACTTTTTTTTTAAATTGGAAATTTCTTTCTGGTAACGTGGACCTTGAAGGCTGGTTGATGTTACTGAACTTGTCATGGGATCACAGGAATGAACTATTATGAATGGAACAATTTAACAGCCCAACAAAAGATAAAGATAAATAAGCTCAAGTCTATCTTTAGCCTTCAGGCTCAGAAACCACTTTTACCCCCAAGGTAGAAGACAAGCTAAGAGACTCTAAAAGTTATTCAATTAACTATTCTAGCCCTTTTGCCTCTGAGGAATAGCTACCTACTTAAGTTACCTTGCATGTTTCATAAAAGGAACTCAAATATGTATCTTACAAGCTCATAAACACCACTTCCAAGAAGGAGGAAAAGCTTTTTTTGGTCTATTTTTTGCTTAAATCCTCAAAGTGATATTCATTTGGATATCCTAGTTTCCCAGAAAATTAATTTTATCCTTTCTTTATGGAATATTTAAGCTAATATTGTAGGTTTATTTTCTTAAGAAATCCAGACACAGTCTTATTAACTCTGCTAAAATGTCTTTCTAATTTGAAATATATTTTCTTTCTTGGTTCTAGGAAGTGGAAACCTGAACAATCAAACCTCAGGAATTATATTCTCAGGCAAGACACAGAACATGAAATCTTAGTGAAGAAAGAACTTGCTGCATGGCTATTTATAATTTTGAAAATACAGAAACATGGAGATTACTATAAATGCCTAAAAATAGAGAAAATTTAATAAGATGAAGACTATTTTCTGAAATATAACTCATAAAAGAATTATAAATTTAATTAAGCAATGTAAAAGTCCATACCATAATGGGAAATTTAAAGTTTCCAAATACAATGACTGTAAAGTTTTACACATACTCTGATTATAAATAGGAAAAAGGATAAAAATGTCAACAGCTGAGGGAAATCATGATTTCTTTCCTATTTTCTAAAAAAAATTATGTAGTGTTATATTGCTAGGATTGGTTTTTTGCTTTGTTTTGTCTCCTGGTTATTTTTTAATCCATAAAGAAAGGAGTTATTACATAGACTCACACATCCTGCAGGCCACATTCTTTCCCATGTTCCAGAATTACTACATTCAGATGCTGCTATGGTATATATTCTTCAAGATGAGTATCATTTAACAAAATATTCCAGAGCATTTATTTACCAAGTTAGACACAGATCGAAAGAAAAAACTAAAGTTGTACATATAAAAGCACTTACTGTCTGTAATTGTATAAAAGATTATTTCAAGGGCAAGGTTACCCAATACTTTCTATATTAAGTTATTCCAAGGTATGTTTATCTATCTATGATTAAGTTTAGCTACAGAGTCAGGGATAAAGTGGGATAAGTGAAGGTATTTAATTACTGTTTTGTTTTCTACACTCTCAACAGAATAATTGCTGACAAACTCTGTTGCCCAGAAAACGTCTATTGGAACTTCGGTGTACAAAAAAATACAAAAGCAATGAAAAAAGGAGGATGTTTTATTTACATCTTGTTTCAAAACCAGTGCTTCCTTGCTAGTCTGTCTTTACAGGCCCAATATTATACATCTGCATTAAAAGTTTAGGATCATTTCTTAAGTTCTTCCAACAAACAGTACTGGGATATGCATTTGAAAATGTCGACTTTATTCACAACTAAAACAAGTATTAAGATCTCATTATTCAGAACTTCTGGGTTTGCAAAGCTAAACAAACTGAAGGAAACTTTACACGAGCAATAGTTACCATTTCTGCTAAGAATCATCACAGTGCCACAAAAGCTGTGGGTTTTTCTATCCACAGATTCAGATGAAATCTTTTATTATCTAGTTAAATTCTTTCAGCTTAAGATAGCAAGTCAGTCAAGGCGTAAGCACATGTTTAAATCTATGGGGAATAACATCTAGAATCCTTTTGCTTATGAAAATTAGAATTGATAATAATGAAAGTTATGTACCACTGTACTCTTTATATAGCTTATTCCACCTAATCCTCCAAATAACTAGTTGACATATTTATCCCCACCTTACATAGCACATTAACCCAAGCATGTAGGATTAGTTCATTTGTCCAGAGTCACCAAGAAAATCGCTTGTGGAGCTCTGGGTAAGGCTGCCTGCCAGACTCCAAACTCTTCCCTCCTTCCACTTCTTTATGCTGCCTTCACTTTCCTCACGTATGTTGAAAAATATCATTTGATTTTTATACATTTTTACAAATTACTTATGATAATAAATTTAGTTTCTGTATGTATCCCCTTAAGTGAAAGTCGCTCAGACATGTCTGACTCTTTGTGACCCCATGGAATAGTCCATGGAATTCTCCAGGCCAGAATACTGGAGTGGGTAGGTAGCTGTTTCCTTTTCCAGAGGATCTTCCCAACCCAGGGATGGAACCCAGGGCTCCCACATTGCAGGCAGATTCTTTACCAGCTGAGCCACAAGAGAAGTCCAAGAATACTGGAGTGGGTAGCCTATACCTTCTCCAGGGGATCTTCCCGACCCAGGAAACGAACCAGGGTCTCCTGCATTGCAGGCCGATTCTTTTATCAGCTGAGCTACCAGTGAAGCCCCCTTAGCATTTTTCTATATCTGGCATATAAGTGCTAGCATGCCTGTTGGTGCCTATGTGTGTGTGTATGTATGGGGCAGAGAAGATGCTAAGTTTCAAGGAGTTAGTGTAAATCTCACCCAATCTGCTTCATGGCTGGGAAATCCTACTCCTTTTAGCCTTTCAAGAAGATAGTCCATCTAACACAGGAGATGGTGTCTGACAACAGGGTTTCAGATATTAGCCTAATGTGCACTGGGGAAATAGTCTGCACACTGGGTCACGGAATGGCCTTGCTGTGTTCAATGTCTTTTCCATCTCTTAGAAATTGAAAGAAGGCATTATTTTCCTCAATGAAATTTCCATCCATCTTTTGATAAACTGACAATTCTCCCTATCCAAATTCCTTATCTCAAGAGTTAATTTTTAAAAAATCTTTATTTATTGTTGCCTTGAAAATCATTTACATCTATTTTTTCTTTTACAACTTTGCATCCCAATTAAGTATATTAGCTTATTGGCTATTCTATCCCAAGGTAATTAAACACATTCACCTGACACATGGTCACAGAGCTTCCCTCTGAGAATAATGTCTATGAATATCAAGGCCTCTTAATACATGAAGAGAATTTCTTTTCAGCCCAAAGTGTCATTTTTATCTTCTTTACATACTGTCATGGTATATAAAGGACAAGGATTTGCATCCCTTCCAAAAGATATGTTAAAGTCCTAGCATGTCATAATCTGACTTTATTTGGAGACAGACACTTAACAGAGGTAATCAAGTAAAATATGGGGTCATCTGGGTAGGCCCATATCCAGTGACTAAGGTCCTCATAAAAAGTGAAAATCTAGACACACAGACATGGGAGAATGCTATCCTAAAGATGAAGGCAGAGACTGAAGAGAAGCACCTACAAGCCCAAGAACATCAAAGATTGTTGGCAGACCTAAGAAGCTGAGAGCAGGCATGAAATAGATGATCCCCTCCAGCACTCAGAAGCAATCAACCCTGTTGACACTCTGATGTTGGACTTCTGGCCACCAGTATTCTGATACCATCAATTTCTGTAGTTTAAGTCCTTCAGTCTGTGGTTAGTTTTTACAGCAGTCCTAGGAAACTAAGACAAGTATTCTCACTTAAGTTGCTAAGTTGTGTCTGACTCTTTGCAACCGCATGGGTTGTTGGCCTCCAGGCTCCTCTGTCCATGGGGTTTCCCAGACAAGAATACTGGAGTGGGTTGCCATTTCCTTCACCAGGGGATTTTCCCAACGCAGGGATCAAACCCAAAGTACCATCACTGCAGGCGAATTCTTTACCACTGAACCGCCTGGGAAGCCCTACCTTGAACTATATTCAAAGATGGTTGTTTGCTTTTCCTCATACATGTTCCATCCGTTTCTCTCTTCCATATTTATTTGGAGAGCCTTTTCTTTTCATATATGTGCAAATAATTTCTCATTAATTTTTATAATTAGCACAAAGATGATCTCCACATAAATTCTGCAAAACTCTAGCTGGAATAAATTTATTTCCTCTATGTTCTCTCTAGCACTTTATTTGTATCTTTATAATAAATATTACTGAATTCTCTCTTGCATTGTGGCTACTGGTATACATATCTCATCTCCCTCTACTAAATAAACCATGTCCTTTGAGACAAGGGCTACCTCTTCCTCCTCCTGATATTGCTCATGATGTTGATCAAGTGCTCTGTAGAGAGATGGTGCTTCATATTTATTTTGCTACTTCAGTTTCACAAGAGAGATTTGGCTACTTGGGAAAAGATTGCAGAGAACCATCTTCCTGCTTCTGTGATAAGAAGTTAAAATATACTTTTGATTGTTTATTGTCTATTCAAAATTCTTTCAAATTATGTCTTCTTCTTGGATCTCGTTTAATAAAACTTCCCTTTCTGTAATCCATACAATAATTCAAATCACCATTCTGCAAAAAGTTCTTCTCTGACTGATTCATCAGTTAAATGGAAGGAAGAATTCCCCCATTTATGTATAACTTCCATGGTCAGCTCTTCATTGCTTGTTTTACCCCACAGTTCCCCACTGGCACAAGATGCAGACCACTCTGAAGTTTGTAGATACTTCTGATGTATATGTGCAGCTCTTTCTGCTTTTTTTGTTATCTTCAAAGTTACTTGTGCAGAAATCACAGATGATAGAGACTATTTCCAAAAAAGCTGTGAAATGGTGTTTCAAAAACTTTATCTACAATCTTTCTTTAGGATGAACAAAGCTAGATAAAGCCTCTGAGACCTTCATAAAATGTCTAAAGGACAAATGTTTATTACCATTCTAAAGAACTATTTCCCCAAAGTTCTTCCACTTCTTTCCAGCTGAAATGTCAAATTTATACAAAAGAGTTGCTCCTGCATTAATTAATTAATAACTAAATTTTGAATAGAGGTGAATCTAACACATTTCAAGTGGATTCACCAATTAATTCTTACAAGATGACATTGTTACTTATTAAAGTGATATATACATATGCACTGGAGAAGGAAATGGCAACCCACTCCAGTGTTCTTGCCTGGAGAATCCCAGGGACGGGGGAGCCTGGTGGGCTTCCATCTGTGGGGTCACATAGAGTCGGACACGACTGAAGTGACTTAGCAGCAGCAGCAGCATACATATGCACATACATATCAATTTGTGTTATAAGTTGATTAAACTATTTTTAGCCTAAATATCTGAACACAGGTATACCAAAATTTGAATTTAATGATTATTATGTTTCCTTCTCAAAAAAGTAAGAAGACTTTGCTTTCTTTACCTGGAATAAGAGGACATATAATTAGGGGAAAAAAGAGAAAACAAAAGATTAATAGGTAATAGCCATCGACTGGCAGCCCTGATGAATTTCTTGACTTGTACTGTAGTAATTTCTCACATCTCTACCCAAAACAATCAAATCAAATCTTATTAGTAAATATTACTGCTTTCATGTTTTCCTTAACCTGACACCACCTGAATGTGACTGGGTCTGGAATTTCCTCACACTTTGCTTTTTTCCCACAGGCACAGCAGCAGAAAAAGCTAAATCATCCAGTTAAGAGTATTTCAGTGTGTGGGGATATGTAATCTCCAGATAATTTAGAAACTTCTGTCATCCTAGGAACCAGAAACTGATGAAAATTTGCAAGAGAATTAAGCAACAATGAGTTTCCCAGGGGAATAAAAAATATGGCTTATCTATATTGCTCTTTTTATGTAAGATGGTACCTGATGCCACAGCTAATTAGGGGCCTAATCAATATATCAATATTTATGGGATGGTGATACAACTTTGAATTATTTATAACAATATAAATCAGAGGTAAGTGGTGTAACAGTCTGGAATTTTGAAGGCACTTTAAGATTTTATCAATTCGACAACCTGATGACTATTCAAGAGTGTACATGTTATTGAAATAAAAATATTGTAAATCAGGACAAACAAAATACACACTGCATGCTACTTTTTTGAATGGAGACTCAGTCTCCATAGCAATATATATCTCAAGTGTTGTTGCTGTTCAGTTGCTAAGCTGTGTCTGACTCTGTGATCCCATTAACTGCAGCAAGCCAGGTGTCCCTGTCTTTCACCATCTCCCAGAGTTTGCTCAAACTTATGTCCATTGAGTTGGTGATGCCATCCAACTATCTCATCCTCTGTTGTCCCCTTCTCCTCCTGCTCTCAATCTTCCCCAGCATCAGGTTCTTTTCCAATGAGTTGGCTCTTCACATCAGGAGGCCAAAGTATTGGGGTTTCAGCATGAGTCCTTCCAATGAATATTCAGGGTTGATTTCCTTTAGGCTTGACTGGTATGATCTACCTGCAGTCCAAGGAACGCTCAAGAATCTTCTCCAGTGGGTTGAAACCAAATCTTAAAAATGTTACTATGTAGCAAATGAGGAGAATTTTGTTTTTGTAAATGTTAGATATTGATTTAGTATGTGATAGGAGAAGGAACGGAGAAGGCAATGGCAAGCCACTCCAGTACTCTTGCCTAGAAAATCCCATGGACAGGGGAGCCTGGTGGGTTGCAGTCCATGGGGTCGCTACGTCTGACATGGCTGAGCGACTTCACTTTCACTTTTCACTTTCACACATTGGAAAAGGAAATGGCAACCCACTCCAATGTTCTTGCCTGGAGAATCCCAGGGATGGGGGAGCCTGGTGGGCTGCCGTCTATGGGGTCACACAGAGTCGGACACGACTGAAGTGACTTAGCAGCAGCAGCAGAAGGAAATGGCAACCCACTCCAGCATTCTTGCCTGAAGAACCCCAAGGATGGAGGAGCCTGGTAGACTGCCATCTATGAGGTCGCACAGAGTCGGACACGACTGAAGTGACTTAGCAGCAGTAGCAGTAGCAGCAGGAGTAAAAAGAAAACAAAACTGAGAAAAAGGTACTGTTTACTTTTCTAGACTTAAACTGAACACACATGCAATGTGTTGTGAGTGAACATTTGTGAAAACTCAGAGAAGTGAATGTTATTCAGCAAAGGGAAGAATTTACATGCAGTTTTTAAAAGAAGAACTACACCCAGTGTGGGCTTCAGTAGTAAAGAATCTGAACCCAGATGGTTCAGTAGTAAAGAATCTGCCTGCTATGCAGGAGATGTAAGAGATGCAGGTTCGATTCCTGGGTGGGAAGATGCCCTGGAAAAGGAAATGGCAACCCACTCCAGTATTCTTGCCTGGGAAATCCCATGGACAGAGGAGCTTGGCAGAAAACAGTCCATGGGGTTGCAAACAGTCAGACACAATAGAGTGACTAAACAACAATAACAACTCACAGTGTCCTCCTTTGATAGGAATGCCAGAATTGAATCAAGATAGCCGTGTTTGTGGAACAAGTAGACAGCTCTTCAGAAATATTGTTAGAAGAGTTGCAAATAAATCGATCACTCCCAAATATTGTCCTCAGCTTCAAATTTCACAATCAATACATTAATCAAGTTAATTCCACATTTAATCAGTGATTCATTTAAGCACCGCATTCCCTTGCAAGATAACTGTATCAACCCAAGGGCAACATTTACCAAGCATCAACTAGAGGTTTAATGTTGTTTCAGGAAAAGTAGTTTAAACCCAAAGTATTAATTGACATGGCCCCTTCTCAAGGCACACTTACTCTTCAGCCCAGAAGCAAGGAATATAACACACGCAGAACTATTAAGAAAGTGATAACAGAATAATCATGACCTAGACATCAGGAGTTGACTTAAGTTGACAAGTGTGGACCAGGGTAAATAAACTATAGAGGAAAAGAGATTAAATCTGTCCTTTAAAGAATAGATAAGAACTGGATGGTCAATAAGGAGAATAAAGAATATTCTAAGCAAAAGAAAGAGCATGAACAAGAAAGGAGTGAGAATGAGCAAACATTTAAGGAGACAGAAGTCTAGGCTGCTTAGGACAATGGAAGGAAGTTTGAAAGGAAGGGGATCATGGAGGCCACGAACCCCACAGAGAAGAATCTGCACTGCTAACTGGAGCTCATTAAAAGATCAGAAGGTTTCACTGTTAGTCCAGTGGTTAAGAATCCTCCTTGTAATGTAGGGGATGTGGGGTTCAATCTCTGGTGTGGGAACTAAGATCCCACATGCCTTGGAGCAACTAAGCACAGACACCATTAACTGGAGAGTCTAGGCACTGAAACTAAAGATCCCACATGACGCAATGAAAATCCCATCTGCTGCAGCTAAGACCCAATATAGACCTAAATAAATAAATAAATAAAAATAATTTTTAAAAAGATCAGGAGCAGAGCAGACATGATGAGTGTGGTATTTTAGGAACATGGTTGGGTAATGATATGAAAAATGGATTAAAAGAGAAAGAGCCAGCTAGCCAAACCAGTTGATTACTCACAAGATATAGGCTTAATTAGATGAGGGACCACTCCTTCCCAACCATGAGAATGAGAAGAACTGGATAGCCATTTGAAAGTCAGACCTCCCACACCTCAGTGTCAAGTTTTGGTGAAGGAGGAAAGACTCAAAGATGAGAAGGGAGAATTGAATTTGGGGGGAAAAAGAACATTTGCAAGATCCCTGTTTCTAGGTACCTGCCTCAGTTTGGTCCTGTTCACCAGCTTATCAGCACATGACAGAGACATAGCTTGCTTGCAGATAAAACAACCCTATACAGGACTGACAGACAAGGACCAAAAAGTTCTCCAATTTTGCCCTGGTGGACTGAACTGAGGAAGAGATGAGCAGTTGTAATAAATGCACAGTCTTCAGCTTAGGTTCAGAAACCTAACTGTACAAGTAAAAGACAGCAGAGACCAGAAGAATAACATATTAATGCACATGTATGGAATCTAGAAAAATGGTACTGATGAATCTATTTTCAGGGCAGGAATAGAGATTCAGACGTAGAAAATGGACCGGTGGACATACTGGTGGAAGGGAAGGGTGGGATGAATTGAGAGAGTAGAATTGACACATTTTACACTACAATGTGTAAAATAGACAGCTAGTGGGAAGCTGCTGTATAGCACAGGGAGCTCAGCTAGGTGCTCTGTGATGACCGACAGAAGTGGGATGGGGGTGGTGGGAGGGAGGCTCAGAAGGGAGGGGATATATGTGTAATTATAGTTGATTCAAGATGTTGTATGGCAGAAACAAACACAACATTGTAAAGCAATTATCCTTCCTTTAAAAATAAATTCAAAGGCTTCCCTGGTGGCTCAGTGGTAAAGAATATGCCTGCCAATGCAGGAGACATGAGTTCGATCCCTGGTCTGGGATGATCCCACATGCTGTGGAGTAACTAAGTCCATGAACCGAGAACAGCAACTACTGAGCCCTCACATTGCAACTACTGAAGACTGTGTGCTCTACAGCCCATGCTCCACAGCAAGAGAAGGCACCGCAGTAAGAAGCCCACACACCATAATGAAACGAGAGAAAAGCTCATGCAGGAACCAAGACCCAGCACAGCTACTAAATAAATAAATAAAATTTTAAAAAGAAATTAAAAAAAAAAGACAGCAGATAACTTACTCAAGAGGAAGGAAAAGTGTGGAAAAAGGTCTTAGGAATTTAAGCTATTATTGAGAAGACAAATGAAGAGTAAACAAAAGCTGAGAGCATAAATGGCTGATAAAAGTTCTACACTGATTTTAACCCACTTGTGACATATAATGAAATGCAGGAGGTGACAGCTCTCTTTTCCTCCAAACTGTTCAGATCACCTACAATACTGAGGTGAGTTGAGGAATCTACCCTTGAAGACAAGAGTCCACAGAAACGTTTCCAAAAGTTGGCAGGTAACTTAGATGACTCATAACTTCTAGGCATAAGGAAATAGGGGAGAACATACCAAATTAATGAAATAATTCCATTTGTATCTTTCCTTTTTTCCTTTCAAATGCTCAAGGATCAAAAACTAGGCTGCAGGCTGTGGGTTTATGACATCTACTTTCACAGGAACAGGCCCACAGTTGAGAACTGAGGTGACAGGATTGCTAATGGGACTCAAAGTCATATCCCACAGGGAGAGGGGATGGACTGATAACATTTATCCAAAAGAAGATGGAGTCAATAGCTGTTTTCAAATTTCTAAAGGTTTTTAAGTCAAAGTAGAATTAGATTTGCTCTTCATGATTCCTCCAGAAGGTAATACCAGTATTAATAAGAGAGGTGTCAGGGTTTTGGGCTTGCAATTTGGGGGCAATTTTCCAACAGTCAGAGACAAATATCAATAAATGAGACTGGCTTGAGAGATAGTGAGTTTCCTATCACTGAAGGTTATTTAAGATTCAGTTCAGTTCAGTCGCTCAGTCGTGTCCGACTCTTAGCGACCCCATGAACCACAGCACACCAGACCTCCCTGTCCATCACCAACTCCTGGAGTTCACTCAAACCCATGTCCATCGAGTCGGTGATGCCATCCAGCCACCTCATTCTCTGTCGTCCCCGTCTCCTCCTACCGCCAATTGCTCCCAGCATCAGAGTCTTTTCCAGTGAGTCAACTCGTCGCATGAGGTGGCCAAAGTATTGCAGTTTCAGCTTTAGCATCGGTCCTTCCAATGAACACCCAGGATTGATCTCCTCTAGAATGGACTGGTTGGATCTCCTTGCAGTCCAAGGGACTCTCAAGAGTCTTCTCCAGCACCACAGTTCAAAAGCATCAATTCTTCGGCGATCAGCTTTCTTCACAGTCCAACTCTCACATCCATATTTAAGATTAAATGTGGTGTATTACGTTGATTGATTTGCGGATATTAAAGAATCCTTGCATTCCTGGGATAAAGCCCACTTGGTCATGATGTATGATCTTCTTAATGTGTTGTTGGATTCTGATTGATAGAATTTTGTTAAGGATTTTTGCATCTATGTTCATCAGTGATATTGGCCTGTAGTTTTCTTTTTTTGTCGGATCTTTACCAGGTTTTGGGATTAGGGTGATGGTGCCCTCATAGAATGAGTTTGGAAGTTTCCCTTCCTCAGCAATTTTCTGGAAGAGTTTGAATAGAATAGGTGTTAGCTCTTCTCTAAATTTTTGGTAGAATTCAGCTGTGAAGCCGTCTGGACCTGGGCTTTTGTTTGCTGGCAGATTTCTGATTACAGCCTCTAGTTCCGTGCTTGTGATGGGTCTGTTCAGATTTTCTATTTCTTCCTGGTTCAGTTTTGGAAAGTTGTACTTCTCTAGGAATTTGTCCATTTCTTCCAGGTTATTCATCTTATTGCCATATAATTGCTGATAGTATTCTCTAATAATCCTTTGTATTCTGTGTTGTCGGTTGTGATCTCTCCATTTTCATTTCTAATTTTATTGATTTGGTTCTTCTCCCTTTGTTTCTTGATGAGTCTGGCTAGTGGTTTGTCAATTTTATTTACCTTCTCAAAGAACCAGCTTTTGGCTTTGTTGATTTTTGCTATGATCTCTTTTGTTTCTTTTGCATTTATCTCTGCCCTAAGTTTTATGATTTCTTTCCTGCTACTAACCCTGGGGTTCTTCATTTCTTCCTTTTCTAGTTTCTTTAGATGTAGAGTTAGGTTATTTAGTTGACTTTTTTCTTGTTTCTTGAGGTGTGCCTGTATTGCTATGAACTTCCCCCTTAGCACTGCTTTTACAGTGTCCCAGAGGTTTGGGGTTGTTGTGTTTTCATTTTCATTCATTTCTATGCATATTTTGATTTCTCTTTTGATTCCTTCTATGATTTGTTCATTATTCAGCAGCGTGTTGTTCAGCCTCCATATGTTGGCATTTTTAATGGTTTTTCTCCCGTAATTGAGATCTAATCTTACTTCATTGTGGTCAGAAAAGATACTTGGAATGATTTCAATTTTTTTGAATTTACCAAGGCTAGATTTATGGCCCAAGATGTGATCTAACCTGGAAAAGGTTCCGTGTGTGCTTGAGAAAAAGGTGAAATTCATTGTTTTGGGGTGAAATGTCCTATAGATATCTACTAGGTCTAACTGGTCTACTGTATCATTTAAAGTTTGTGTTTCCGTGTTAATTTTCTGTTTAGTTGATCTATCCATAGATGTAAGTGGGGTATTAAAATCTCCCACTATTATTGCATTGTTGTTAATTTCCCCTTTCATCCTTGGTAGTAATTGTCTTACATATTGCGGTGCTCCTATGTTGGGTGCATAAATATTTATAATTGTTATATCTTCTTCTTGGATTGATCCTTTGATCATTATGTAGTTTCCTTCTTTGTCTCTTTTCACAGCCTTTGTTTTAAAATCTATTTTAACTGATATGAGTATTGCTACTCCTGCTTTCTTTTGGCCTCTATTTGCATGGAATATCTTTTTCCAGCCCTTCACTTTCAGTCTGTATGTGTCCCTCGTTTTGAGGTGGGTCTCTTGTAGGCAACATATATGGGGTTCTTGTATCCATTCAGCCAGCCTTTGTCTTTTGGTTGGGGCATTCAACCCATTTACATTTAAGGTAATTATTGATAAGTATGATCCTGTTGCCATTTTCTTTATTGCTTTGGGTTCGAGTTTATACACCCTTTCTGTGTTTCCTGTCTAGAGAAGATCCTTTAGCATTTGTTGAAGAGCTGGTTTGGTAATGCTGAATTCTCTCAGCTTTTGCTTGTCTGTAAAGCTTTTGATTTCTCCTTCATATTTGAATGAGATCCTTTCTGGGTACAGTAATCTGGACTGTAGGTTATTTTCTTTCATTACTTTAAGTATGCCCTGCCATTCCCTCCTGGCCTGAAGAGTTTCTGTTGAAAGATCAGCTGTTATCCTTATGGGGATCCCCTTGTGTGTTATTTGCTGCTTTTCCCTTGCTGCTTTTAATATTTGATCTTTGTGTTTGATCTTTGTTAATTTGATTAATATATGTCTTGGGGTATTTCGCCTTGGATTTATCCTGTTGGGGACTCTCTGGGTTTCTTAGACTTGGGTGATTATTTCTTTCTCCATTTTAGGGAAGTTTTCAACTATTATCTCCTCAAGTATTCTCTCATGGTCTTTCTGTTTTTTTCTTCTGGAACTCCTGTGATTCAAATGTTGGAGCATTTAACATTGTCCCAGAGGTCTCTAATATTGTCCTCATTTCTTTTAATTCTTTTTTCCTCTCTGTTTCATTTATTTCTACAATTCTATCTTCTAGCTCGCTTATCCTGTCTTCTGCCTCTGTTATTCTACTGTTTGTTCCCTCCAGAGTGTTTCTGATCTCATCTATTGCATTATTCATTGTATATTGACTCTTTTTTATTTCCTCTAAGTCCTTATTAAACCTTTCTTCTGAGGATAAGGGGAGGAAGGAGGTGGGAGGGGGGTTCGGGAGGGGGAACTCATGTACATCTGGGGCGGATTCATGTCAATGTATGGCACAAACCAATATAATATTGTAAAATAATTAGCCTCCAATTAAAAAAATAAAGATTAAATGAACACTTGCTAAAATGTTACAGAAGGAACAACATATATTAGATGGGATATTAGGTTGATGGCCTCTGAAATCCTCTGCACGTCTAAGATTCCAGCATTATATAATACCAAGTCTCATGTAGGAGAGAATGGAAAAGAACATTGGTACCCTGACAGAAAGGTACAGAATAAATTAAAAAACTGAAGGCGTATGGATCCAAGATTCTTTTTCCTTCTAGAGTGAAGCAAAATACAAGCCTACTGAATGGGAAGAAAATTAAGAGAAGGGAAAGGAAAGATAAAATAAATTAAATGTCTTCCCTATTTTCCTAAGGTTGGTTTCAAATATAGCTCTGATAGTCTAACTAATATTTAAAGAGTTGTGATCATATTTTTCTGTTCAGTGCTGTAGGTTGAAGACTTTTTTTTTTTTTCATATTCTGTTTGGCTGTATCAGTCAGTTCAGTCGCTCAGTCATGTCCGACCCCAAGACTGCAGCATGCCAGGCTTCCCTGTCTATCACCAACTCCCAGAGTTTACTCGAACTCATGTCCATTGAATCAGTGATGCCATCCAACCATCTCATCCTCTGTCGTCCCCTTCTCCTCCTGCCTTCAATCTTTCCCAGCATCAGGGTATTCTCAAATGAGTCAGTTCTTCACATCAGGAGGCCAAAGTACAGGGTTTCAGCCTCAGCATCAGTCCTTCCAATGAACGCCCAGGATTGATCTTCTTTAGAATGGACTGGTTGGATCTCCTTGCAGTCCAAGGGAATCTCAAGAGTCTTCTCCAACACCACAGTTCAAAAGCATCAATTCTTTGATGCTCAGCTTTCTTCACAGTCCAACTCTCACATCCATACATGACTACCGGAAAAACCATAGCCTTGATTAGATGGACCTTGCTTGGCAAAGTAATGTCTCTGCTTTTTAATAAGTTGTCTAGGTTGGTCATAGCTTTTCTTCCAAGGAGTAAGCGTCTTTAATTTCATGGCTCCAGTCACCATCTGCAGTGATTTTGGAGCCCAAAAAGATAAAGTCTGTCACTGTTTCCATTGTTTCCCAATCTATTTGCCATGAAGTGATGGCACCAGATGCCATGATCTTAGTTTTCTGAATGTTGAGTTTGAGTCAATTTTTTCACTCTCTTCTTCCACTTTCATCAAAGGCTCTTAGTTCTTCTTCATTTTCTGCCATAAGGGTGTTGTCATCTGCATATCAGAGGTTATTGATATTTCTCCTGGCAATCTTGATTCCAGCTTGTGCTTCTTCCAGCCCAGCGTTCCTCATGATGTACTCTGCATATAAGTTAAATAAGCAAGGTGACAATATACAGCCTTGACGTACCCTTTTCCCAGTTTGGAACCAGTCCATTGCTCCATGTCCAGTTCTAACTGTTGATTTGTGACCTGCATCCATATTTCTCAGGAGGCAGGTATGGTGGTCTGGTATTCCCATCTCTTTAAGAATTTTCCACAGTTTGTTGTGATCCACACAGTCAAAGGCTTTGGCATAGTCAGTAAAGCAGAAATAGATGTTTTTCTGGAACTCTTTTGCTTTTTCAATGATCCAGCGGATGTTGGCAATTTGATCTCTGGTTCCTCTACCTTTTTAAATCCAGGTTTAACATCTGGACGTTCATAC
Source organism: Moschus berezovskii (assembly GCF_049115385.1). Classification (NCBI taxonomy): domain Eukaryota; kingdom Metazoa; phylum Chordata; class Mammalia; order Artiodactyla; family Moschidae; genus Moschus; species Moschus berezovskii. Next base: position 12,607,656 of record NC_142471.1, on the reverse strand, counting down.
AGCTCTAGTGGCTGTGAAGTCCAAGATCAAGGTATCAGCCAGTTCAGGCTAATGAACGCTTTCTCATCTTGGCTTGTAGATGGGCACCTTCTCATTAAGTCTTCCCAAGACCTCTTCGTGTTTGTATGAAGGAAGAATGAGCTCTCTGGTGTCTTTTCTTATAAGGGCACTACTAATGTTATGAGACCAGAGCCCCACTCTCAGCATTTCATCTAACCCTAATACCTCCCCAAAGACCCTATCTCAAAATACCACTAGGGTATGGAATTCGCTAAAGGAATTTTGGGGGGAAACAAACATTGAGCCCATAACACTATTCAACTATGTGTTTTACAAAACTATATAATAAAGCCTGAACATACTCTTGATATACATTAAGTAAAAGAGAGGATGGACCTAGAGATTGTCATAGAGTGAAGTCAGAAAGAGAAAAACAAATATTAGGCATCTAGAAAAATGGTATAGATGATTACATGCAAAACAGAAATAGACACAGATGTAGAGCACAAATGGATAGACACCAAGGAGGGACAGAAGGGGTGGGATGAACTGGGGCTTGGGATTGACGTATATACACAATTGATACTGTGTATAAAATAGACAAATAGGAATCTGCTGTATTGCACAAAGAACTCTACTCAGTGCTCTGTGGTGACCCAAATGGGAAGGAAATCCAAGAAAGAGGGGACATACATATGCATAGGGCTGATTCACTGTTGTACAGTAGAAACTAAAACAAAATTGTAACTGTACTTTAATAAAAGTTGATTTTTAAAAGGACACAGAAATTACACATGTAATATTATTAAAGTCATGGGGAAAAAAAGTTAGAAAAAAATCTCTCTAAGGAAAAATACCAATATGCTGGTTGTGATTGTGTTGTGTGATAGGACTGAGTTGAAAAAAATTTTATTTCTCAGGCTTTAATAAATAAGTATATAAAGTTTTAAAATTATGCTAGAAGAATTAAGTTTGTGAGAATACATCTGCTAATTAACGCTCAAGAACTAAGTCTCTACAACCTGGGTAATACAGAGACTCCCAGGAGCAAGAGAGACATAAACAAGAAAGATCCTGGCCATGTGGAAGCGGCGCCCATACACTGCAGTCACAGCCCAGAAAACGCACGGTCCACCCTCAGTAACTGGTTATTTAACTTACTGTTTCTGCAATAAGACAGTCTGAATACAATGGGGCAATAGGAGACTCACTGTGGTTCTTCCCCAAGCAAGTGTGTGTATTCTAGTTAACTAACCTTTTCTATTTGGAAGAATTAACTTTTGCCAAATGCATATATACTTGGCTGGAAATATGTTATATTTATTATGATTTAATATATGGCTTCCCTGGTAGCTCAGTTGGTAAAGAATCAGCCTGCAATGTGGGAGACCTGGGTTCGATCTCTGGGTTGGGAAGATCTCCTGGAGAACAGACCAGCTACCCACTCCAGTATTCTGGCCTGGATAATTCCAGGGACCGTAGAGTCCATGGGGTCGCAGAGTCGCACATGACTGAATGACTTTCACTTTTTACAATCTTATGTACTGCTGAACAACTGAATGGCCTCATAGAAATGTGTAATTTATTCCCCTCACCTGACAAAATGCAACCAATTCACTTCACTCTTTGTCAGTGAATTCCTGAGTAGAATTCCAGAATTTCAGGCATATCAGGTAGGCATGAGTCTACATTTTTAGGGGTTAACAGCTGTAAACTAAATTACTGCCCCATGGAAAGAATAAATCTGCTTTAAACTTTTAAGTTGTCTTTCATACATGCGACTAAAGCACTGTAATAGTTCAGATTAATGGTTTAGGACTAATGACCTTTGAGGAGGAAACAGGAGTGATTCCTCCGGATTTGAAATGATCTACTCTTAATTGTGTAGTAATGTCAAGTACTGACATTGCAGCGTTCATACAGCTGTCACCGTGCACAGCTTTACAAAATAGTAATTACCACTTAATGCCTGTTTTTAGAAGATGAATTTGACAAATTTGGTTTGTCATTTCTTTCTTAGAATCTTTTTTAAAAGTTGTTCCTGTGTATGAATAATTCGCTAATCCATCTGCATAAATCCAGGAATGTAAAATTTCCTTCTCTTCCTCGTTTTTTTTACCTGCCAGTTCTCACTCACCATCCATCCCCCAGGACAATGGCTTTGGATACCATAAGGATTTAGTGACCTTTCCTCTTCCTATTTCATTTTTCTTGGGAAAGGACTGGAAAGTGGTTTGTATTCCTGACCCCTCTCCCTCTGTCTATGTGGATAACTCTATAAACCAGATTTGGAGACATCCCTGATAGTAGTGCTGTCAAATACTATGGAAGTGTGAAAGTGTTACTTGCTCAGTTGTATCAGACTCTTCAAGCAGGTTTTAGAAAAGGCAGAGGCACCAGAGATCAAATTGCCAACATCCGCTGGATCATGGAGAAAGCAAGAGAGTTTCAGAAAAGCATCTATTTCTGCTTCATTGACAATGCCAAAGCCTTTGACTGTGTGGATCACAATAAACTGTGGAACATTCTTAAAGAAATGGGAATCCCAGACCACCTGACCTGCCTCTTGAGAAACCTGTATGCTGGTCAGGAAGCAACAGTCAGAACTGGACATGGAACAACAGACTGGTTCCAAATAGGAAAAGGTGTACGTCAAGGTTGTATATTGTCACCTTGCTTATTTAACTTATATGCAGAATACATCATGAGGAACGCTGGGCTGGAAGAAGCACAAGCTGGAATCAAGATTGCCAGGAGAAATATCAATAACCTCAGATATGCAGATGACACTACCCTTATGGCAGAAAGTGAAGAGGAACTCAAAAGCCTCTTGATGAAAGTGAAAGAGGAGAGTGAAAAGGTTGGCTAGAAGCTCAACATTCAGAAAACAAAGATCATGGCATCTGGTCCCATCACTTCATGGGAAATAGATGGAAAAACAGTGGAAACAGTGTCAGACTTTATTTTCTTGGGCTCCAAAATCACTGCAGATGCTGATTGCAGCCATGAAATTAAAAGACGCTTGCTCCTTGGAAGGAAAGTTATGACCAACCTTGATAGTATATTAAAAAGCAGAGACATTACTTTGCCAACCAAGGTCCGTCTAGTCAAGGCAATGGTTTTTCCCGTGGTCATGTATGGATGTGAGAGTTGGACTGTGAAGAAGGCTGATCGCCGAAGAATCGATGTTTTTGAACTGTGGTGTTGGAGAAGACTCTTGAGAGTCCCTTATACTGCAAGGAGATCCAACCAGTCCATTCTAAAGGAGATCAATCCTGGATGTTCATTGGAGGGACTGATGCTAAAGCTGAAACTCCAATACTTTGGCCACCTCATGCGACGAGTTGACTCACTGGAAAAGACTCTGATGCTGGGAAAGGTTGGGGGCGGGAGGAGAAGGGGACGACGGAGAATGAGATGGCTGGATGGCATCACCAACTCTGTGGACATGAGTTTGAGTGTACTCCGGGAGTTGGTGATGGACAGGGAGGCCTGGTGTGCTGTGGTTCATGGGGTCGCGGAGAGTCGGACACGACTGAGCGACTGAACTGAACTGATCAGACTCTTTGCGACCCCATGTACTGCAGCCCGCCAGGCCCCTCTGTCCATAGAATTTTCCAGGCAGGAATACTGGAGTGGATTTCCATTCCCTTCTTCAGGGGATCTTCCTGACCCTGGGATTTAATCAGAATTTCTTGTATCTCTTGCACTGCAGGCAGATTCTTTACTATTTGAGCCACGAGGGAAGCTCAAAATATTATGGAGGCAAGAGTGAAATCAGTGAAATCAAAGCAAGGGCAAGCACTTTACTTATTTAGTCTTTGGCATATTGGAGTGATTAAGTGTCCTTGTTAAAACTACTACAATTTTAAAAGTCTTTTTTTTTCAGAATATTTTAATTAAAAAATATTCTTATTGGAGTATAGCTGCTTTACAGTGTTGTATTAGTTTCTACTGTACAGCAAAGTGAATCAGCTATATGTATATATATATATACTCTCTTTGTTGGGATTTCTTTCCAATCTAGGTCACCGCAGAGCACTGAGCAGAGTTCTCTGTGCTATACAGTAGGATATCATCAGTTATTTGTTTTATACATAGTATCCATAGTGTATATATGTCAATCCTGATCATTGCCAACAAAGGTCTATGTAGTCAAAGCTACGGTTTTTCCAGTAATCATGCACATATGTGAGTTGCACCATAAAGAAGGCTGAGCACTGAAAAACTGATGCTTTTGAATTATGGTGCTGGGGAAGACTCTTTGAGAGTCCCTTGGACTGCAAGCAGATCAAACCAGTCCATCCTAAAAGAAATTAACCCAGAATATTCATTGGAAGAACTGATGCTGAAACTGAAGTGCGGATACTTTGGCCACCTGATGTCAAGAGCCAACTCATTGGAAAAGACCTTGATACTCAGAAAGATTGACAGCTAAAGGAGGAGGGGGCGGCAGAGGATGAGATGGTTAGACAATATTATCAACTCAATGGACATGAATTTGAACAAACTCTGGGTGATTTTTGAAGGACAGGGAAGCCTGGTGTGCTGTAGTCCATGGGGTGGCAAAGAGTCCAGTGTGACTTAGCAACTGAACAACAACAACGTCAGTACACATCTTGAAGTGCATCCCCCCACCTCCCCTCCACAGCAAAGTCTTTTGCTTTTTTTCTTATACTTCCTGACGACCTGCTTCCCACCCTGTACTCACGCCACTGGTTTCCATTCTAGGGACTGGTTTCTCTGCAACCCAAATTCATTCTCTTTCTATTGCTGTCACCTATTTACCTTGGTTTTCCCTGAAATCACATTGGCTCAAGTATTTTTCCTTCTGAAACATGCTAAACAGTGATTATATTTCGATGGCTGGATTGCTAGTGGCTTCTGTTTGTTCCTGATACTTTTCTGTATATTCTGAGCTTTTACTATACATATGTATTATCTACTGCAGAAAAAGAAATAGTGTAAAAAATCATTTTTTCTTCTAAACATAGACTACACTGAGCATGTACTACAAATGCCAAATACAAAAATGTGTCATTATGCTGTCAAATATGTGCATTTTAAAAGAAGATAATAATGATTATTATTTATTTTATACTCAGAAACTGCTAGGCTCTTCTACAAGTGCTTTACATATATTTTATTGTTTTAAACTTCATTTTAACCAGGGAGGGGAATGTTTTCATAATTGCTGTTTGGAAGATGAAGAAACTGAAACTCAGGAAAGTGAAGGATCTTATCCTAAGTCAGTAGGCTGGTAAGAGTGACAGGAATGAGGTGAACTGTACAAGGAGTTCATGAGTATTGATGTTTCTGCCAAGACACCTACTCTGTTTCCCCAATGAGAGCTTACATTTTTAAAAAAATTTAATAATATATTTTATTTAACCCTATCTGAAGTTCAAAGTTGTTAAGAGAATACATCTGAAATTTTATCACCACATAAAGAAATTTAATTATATATGAGGACGGAGGTGCTAGCTAACCTTATTGTGGTAATCGTTTTACAATATATACATGAATCAAATCATCACATTGTACACCTGAAGCTTATGTAGTTACATGTCCGTGTCTCAATAAATCTGGGATTTTTTAAAATGAAAAGGAACAAATAGCAAAAAAGAAATTATAATAAATAATATAAAGTTATGAATGGAAAATAATCATCTGTGGCTAGAGTATTCACTAAGGGAGCAACTTGCCATATGTGGCCATTCAGCACTTAAAATATGCTATAAGTGGGAAGTCAATCATGTTATGAGGACGTACTGTGAAAAACAATGTATAAAACCATATTAGTAATTTTATTTGACTACATGTTGAAACTAGAATTTCAAAAAATTGAAAATAAAATTAAATTTACAAAATTTATGTAAAAATAAATTTACAAAAATTATAATTTCAAAATGTAACCAATATTACTAATATGATTTTATACATTTTTTTCCACAGTGAGCCCTCATAACATGATTGACTTCACAATTAGAGCTCATTTTAAGTGGTGAATGGCCACATGTGGCAAGTGGCTCCCTTAGTGAATATTCTAGCCACAGATGATAATTTTCTATTCATAATTTTATATTATTTACTGTAATATCTTTTTTGCTATTTGTTCCTTTTCATTAAAAAAAAATCCCAGATTTATTGAGACATGGACATGTAACTATATAAGCTTCAGGTGTACAATATGATGATTTGATTCATGTATATATTGCAAAATGATTACTACAATAAGGTTAGCTAGCACCTCCATACTCATATATAATTACATTTCTTTTTGTGGTGATAAAATTTCAGATCTACTAGCTTGGGTTCAGTTCAGTTTAGTCGCTAGTTGTGTCCGACTCTTTGCAACCCCATGAATCACAGCATGCCAGCCTCCCTGTCCATCACCAACCCCCGGAGTTCACTCAAACTCATATCCATCGAGTCGGGGATGCCATCCAGCCATCTCATTCTCTGTCGTCCCCATCTCCTCCCGCCCCTAATCCCTTCCAGCAGCAGAGTCTTTTCCAGTGAGTCAACTCTTCGCATGAGGTGGTAAAAGTATCAGAGTTTCAGCTTTAGCATCAGTCCTTCCAATGAACACCCAGGATTGATCTCCTTCAGAATGGACTTGTTGGATCTCCTTGCAGTCCAAGGGACTCTCAACAGTCTTCTCCAGCACCACAGTTCAAAAGCATCAATTCTTCGGCGATCAGCTTTCTTCACAGTCCAGCTCTCACATCCATACATGACTACTGGAAAAACCATAGCCTTGACTAGATGGACCTTGGTTGGTAAAGTAATGTCTTTGGTTTTTAATATACTATCTAGGTTGGTCACAACTTTCCTTTCAAGGAGTAAGCGTCTTTTAATTTCATGGCTGCAATCAGCATCTGCAGTGATTTTGGAGCCCAAAAAAATAAAGTCTGACACTGTTTCCACTGTTTCCCCATCTATTTCCCATGAAGTGATGGGACCAGATGCCATGATCTTTGTTTTCTGAATGTTGAGCTTCAAGCCAACATTTTCACTCTCCTCTTTCACTTTCATCAAGAGGCTTTTGAGTTCCTCTTCACTTTTTGCCATAAGGGTGGTGTCATCTGCATATCTGATGTTATTGATATTTCTCCTGGCAATCTTGATTCCAGCTGGTGCTTCTTCCAGCCCAGCGTTCCTCATGATGTACTCTGCATAGAAGTTAAATAAGCAGGGTGACAAGATACAACCTTGACGTACTCCTTTTCCTATTTAGAACCAGTCTGTTGTTCCATGTCCAGTTCTAACTGTTGCTTCCTGACCTGAATACAGGTTTCTCAAGAGGCAGGTCAGGTGGTCTGGTATTCCCATCTCTTTCAGAATTTTCCACAGTTTCTTGTGATCCACACAGTCAAAGGCTTTGGCATAGTCAATGAAGCAGAAATAGATGGTTTTCTGGAACTCTCTTGCTTTCTCCATGATCCAGCGGATGTTGGCAATTTGATCCCTGGTGCCTCTACCTTTTCTAAAACCAGCTTGAACATCTGGAAGTTCACGGTTCACATATTGCTGAAGCCTAGCTTGGAGAATTTTGAGCATGACTTTACTAGTGTGTGAGATGAGTGCAATTGTGCGGTAGTTGGCATTGCCTTTCTTTGGGATTGGAATGAAGACTGACCTTTTCCAGTCCTGTGGCCACTGCTGAGTTTTCCAAATTTGCTGGCATATTGAGTGCAGCACTTTCACAGCATCATCTTTCAGGATTTGAAATAGCTCAACTGGAATTCCATCACCTCCACTAACTTTGTTCGTAGTGATGCTTTCTAAGGCCCACTTGACTTCACATTCCAAGATGTCTGCCTCTAGGTGAGTGATCACGCAATTTTGATTATAACTTCTACAAAGTGAGAGCATACAGGAGCTTGCCTTTCTATTGTATGTTACAATTTTTTGACCTGAGCTGTTCATGCAAGTCACAGAGTAGGTACTATTATTTCTATCTTAATGATGCAGGGAGCTTAAGGGGGTTAAGTGGCTTACCCACAGTCAGAATTTTTGCAAGTAACAAAGATAGGGCCAGAAAGCATGCTTTCTGGTTTCAAATCCGAAGTGTGCTTTCCATTATTTACCTGATAAAGATGGTTTACACACTTTCTGTGTTGTAAATAATATTCTTAATAGATAATCTGTTAGTGCAAAGATGGAAAGGTTGAAAAGGATATTGAAGTTAGAGGTAACACTTCCTATATTTTTATGCTTCTAGATGTAATACAAGTATTAACATGAAAAAAGATAAATGATTTTGAGTTAATTAGGTCACTTGAATTTTAGATTATTTCTAGTGTATTTCCCAAGTAAGTGAAATTAAATAACTGTGTAAGTCTAGTTCAAAATCCAGTTAAAGAATAGTGAATCTGAAATATTTCAAAGAAAATGAAAATTCTTTCCCTGGTTCTCAAAAATAAAAACTAGCTTCCTTTCCTTTTCATTTTATCTAAATATGCCTACCCTGAGGCATATGAGGGAAAAATCTCCTCCTTCCTAACTACAAAAATAGTTTAAAAATTTTATAGCATACATTGAATTTTCATCACTTGAGCTCACAGCAGGAACTTCAATCTTTATCATGTTACATGAAATAACTGTAGTTGACTACACAGAGTTCAGGTGATGATTTTAGGCACTGGCTTCTCAAGATCTCCCACAATTCTTGTTAAAGTAAGAAAAAAGTAAATTTATGAATAATATAAAAGTACCAACATGTCAAAACAGTAAACTAAGTTTCCCTAAATAAAAATAACCTACAAAATACTATTTTATTTTGTTAGTAGTGTGTATAGTAACATACTTTGAAAATTTATCAGAAAAATACCAAAAAATTAATCAAAACACTCTTTAATAATCAACTCCAGTTTTACCTGTGTCGTCATTTCTATGGTTCCTTTTGCTTATTTGTTTTTGCTTGCAGCATAGATGTCAATGAAAAATACACATATACCTCTAAAAGGTAAATAAAAGTGAAAATGAAAGCAGTTTTTATTAAAATTACCTGTTCATTATTAAGAAAATTGAGGAATTTTTTTTGTATTGATGATGCAGATCAAGATTAGCTTGATAATTTTAGGATGTTAAGTTTAAATACAAAGGATTATTAGGGAATACTATCAGGAATTATATGGCAATAAAATGAATAACCTGGAAGAAATGGACAAATTCCTAGAAAAATACAACTTTCCAAAACTGAACCAGGAAGAAATAGAAAATCTGAACAGACCCATCACAAGCACGGAAATTGAAACTGTAATCAAAAATCTCCCAGCAAACAAAAGCCCAGGTCCAGACGGCTTCACAGCTGAATTCAACCAAAAATTTAGAGAAGAGCTAACACCTATTCTACTCAAACTCTTCCAGAAAATTGCTGAGGAAGGGAAACTTCCAAACTCATTCTATGAGGCCACCATCACCCTAATCCCAAAACCTGGTAAAGACCCCACAAAAAAAGAAAACTACAGGCCAATATCACTGATGAACATAGATGCAAAAATCCTTAACAAAATTCTAGCAATCAGAATCCAACAGCATATTAAGAAGATCATACATCATGACCAAGTGGGCTTTATCCCAGGAATGCAAGGATTCTTCAATATCCGCAAATCAGTCAACGTAATACACCACATTAACAAACTGAAAAATAAAAATCATATGATTATCTCAATAGATGCAGAGAAAGCCTTCGACAAAATTCAACATCCATTTATGATAAAAACCCTCCAGAAAGTGGGAATAGAAGGGACATACCTCAATATAATAAAAGCTATATATGACAAACCCACAGCAAACATTATCCTCAATGGTGAAAAACTGAAAGCATTTCCCCTAAAGTCAGGAACAGGACAAGGGTGCCCACTCTCACCACTACTATTCAACATAGTTCTGGAAGTTTTGGCTACAGCAATCAGAGCAGAAAAAGACATAAAAGGAATACAAATTGGAAAACAAGAAGTAAAACTTTCACTGTTCGCTGATGACATGATACTCTACACAGAAAACCCTAGAGACTCTACCAGAAAACTACTAGAGCTAATCAATGATTACAGTAATGTTGCAGGATATAAAGTCAACACACAGAAATCCCTTGCATTCCTATACACTAATAATGAGAAAATAGAAAGAGAAATTAAGGAAACTATTCCATTCACTGTTGCAACGAAAAGAATTAAATACTTAGGAATATATCTACCTAAGGAAACAAAAGACTTGTACATAGAAAACTATAAAACACTAGTGAAAGCAATCAAAGAGGACACTAATAGATGGAGAAATATACCATGTTCATGGATTGGAAGAATAAATATTGTAAAAATGAGTATACTACCCAAAATAAGTTATACATTCAATGCAATCCCTATCAAGCTACCAAAGATATTTTTCACAGAACTAGAACAAATAATGTCACCATTTGTATGGAAATACAAAAAACCTCGAATAGCCAAAGCAATCTTGAGGAAGAAAAATGCAACTGGGGGAATTAACCTGCCGGACTTCAGGCTCTACTACAAAGCCACAGTCATCAAGACAGTATGGTACTGGCATAAAGACAGAAATATAGATCAATGGAACAAAATAGAAAGCCCAGAGATAAATCCACGCATCTATGGACACCTCATCTTTGACAAAGGAGGCAAGAATATAAAATGGAGAAAAGACAGTCTCTTTAACAAGTGGTGCTGGGAAAACTGGTCAGCCACTTGTAAAAGAATGAAACTAGAACACTTCCTAACACCATACACCAAAATAAACTCAAAATGGATTAGAGAGCTAAATGCAAGACCAGAAACTATAAAACTCCTAGAGGAGAACGTAGGCAAAACACTCTCCGACATAAATCACAGCAGGATCCTCCATGACCCACCTCCCAGAATATTGGAAATAAAAGCAAAAATAAACAAATGGGACCTAATTAAAATCACAAGCTTCTGCACAGCAAAGGAAACTATAAGTAAGGTGAAAAGACAGCCTTCAGAATGGGAGAAAATAATAACAAATGAAGCAACTGATAAAGGATTAATCTCCAAATTATACAAGCAGCTCCTGCAGCTCAATTCCAGAAAAATAAATGACCCAATCAAAAAATGGGCCAAAGAACTAAACAGAAATTTCTCCAAAGAAGACATAAAGATGGCTAACAAACACATGAAAAAATGCTCAACATCCCTCATAATCAGAGAGATGCAAATCAAAACCACAATGAGATACCATTTCACACCAGTCAGAATGGCTGTTATCTACATGCAATAAATGCTGGAGAGGATGTGGAGAGAAAGGAACCCTCTTACACTGTTGGTGGGAATGCAAACTAGTACAGCCACTATGGAGAACAGTGTGGAGATTCCTCAAAAAATTGGAAATAGAACTGCCATATGATCCAGCAATCGCACTCCTGGGCATACACACTGAGGAAACCAGAATTGAAAGAGACACGTGTACTCCAATGTTCATTGCAGCACTGTTTATAATAGCCAGGACATGGAAGCAACCTAGATGTCCATCTGCAGACGATTGGATAAGAAAGCTTTGGTACATATACACAATGGAGTATTATTCAGCCATTAAAAAGAATACATTTGAATCAGTTCTAATGAGGTGGATGAAACTGGAGCCTATTATACACAGTGAAGTAAGCCAGAAAGAAAAACACCAATACAGTATACTAACACATATATATGGAATTTAGAAAGATGCAAATGATAACCCTGTATACGAGACAGCAAAAGAGACACAGATGTATAGAACAGTCTTTGGGACTCTATGGGAGAGGGTGAGGGTGGGATGATTTGGGAGAATGGCATTGAAACATGTATGTTGTCATATGTGAAATGAATCACTAGTTCAGGGTCAATGCATGTTATAGGATGCTCGGGGTTGGCATGCGGGGATGACCCAGAGGGAGGATAAAGGGAGGAGGGAGGTGGGAGGGGGGTTCAGGAGGGGGAACTTATGTAAACCCGGGTCAAATTCATATCAATGTATGGCAAAACCAACCAATATAATATTGTAAAATAATTTGCCTCCAATAAAAAATTAATTAATTACAAAAAAAAATAAAGTATAAAAGAGACAAAAAAATAAATAAAAGACAAATGATGACTCAGTTTTTTCTTCAGTTCCATTTTTATATGTTCATTAATGTGTAAGAGAATGGAACATTTTAATTCCTTTGATTTTTAAGCCCAGTTTCAAAGTAAAAATGAAATAAAATAGTTTTAAAACAGAGGGAGGGATATCTGTAATGTTCTAACACCAGTCACAAAAAAATTAATTTATCATTACATAAGAGCGAATTTACATTATATAAGCACTTTACTCAATTGTGCCAGAGACCTTTTCTTATTGCTTGGAACATCTAATCTCATTTCAAAGATTCAGAACTTAGATTGCTCATTTACACAAGGCCACCATGTGGGAGCACAGAGATAATCATATGCCTAGTTTGGCTGAGGTCCCTATAACCTGTGACAGATGATTTATACCTTGTTTTTTTTGACTCAGGGAGGCTCTCATGTGCCCTAGTGGTAAATGAGGCAAAAGATCTTGCCTGTATTATGCAACTTCATATCTTAAGATAATCTAAAGTTATCTTGGGACTCCCCTGGTGGTCCAGTGGTTAAGAATCTGCCTGCCAATGCAGGGGACATGGGTTCAATCCCTGGTCCGAGGGGATCCCACATGCTGCGGAGCAATAATGCCAGCATGCCAGAACTACTGAAGTCTATGCGTCCTAGAGCCCATGCTCCACAACAAGAGAAGCCACTGCCATCAGAAGCTGTACAGAAGCTTCCACTGGTGGGAACTAGAAAAAGCCCAAGCGCAGCAATGAAGACCCAGAATAGCCAAACACATTTTTTTTTTTTAAAAAGAGTAATAACCTTTAAAAAAGATGTCTTCATTGTGACCATAAGTCTTGGTTACATATTGATCTAAATTTTTAAGAATAAAACAAGTTTGAGAGGCAGAGAAGCTCAAGGTGAGGCAGTATGGACTCTACAGAGAACAGAACTGATGAACAGTATTTAGACCAGTGGAGGTATGGACGCAGACTGCTTAGTTCAGTTCCCTTTCCTGAGACCTGTACAAACAACATCCTTTAGCCTTAATTTCCTCAACTGAGAAGTGGGCACAATATTCACACAGCCTACCTCAAAGAAGGGCTGCTATGAGGAAGAGAGGAATTAGTAAGTGCAGCATTCTTAGAAATTTCTATGGCTCGAGATCTTCTAGGTCTGAGGATTGTATAAATTTGCCAGGTCATACTGAATCCAAAGAGTATCACGAGAGGTTTCTACACTCAATTATAAGTTTCTGTAGGGCATCACCTATCTTTGAGACAGTTCTTAGATTAACATCTATTACTGGTTTCAGTCTTTCATTCTGGATGTTCATTCTTTCAGCAATTCTTATCACTTATATGAATAGATGAATATAAGAACGAAACAGTTTTTGTTCAGTGATGTTTTAAACAGTAAATATCTAAAGAGAAAACGTGACTAAGTTCAAGCCTTCCTAAGCTGAATTCCTATTGTACTGGATATAGGTATCAGATCACTTGGTCTTCAATTGGCAACCATAAGTCTTCAACTATTTTTCATATAGGACTCTCCTCTATATTTAACATTTTTGAATGTTGCCTTCTGTCCTTAAAGGTCTTAAACTTTGCAGACGTCTAAAGATCTGAAACCTGCATGCCACACACAACATAAAGCTCGTGGCATCTCAATACACAGTACATAGTATATATATGAAAAAAAAAAGCTACCACTATATGATAAGGAGCTAAATATCATCTTTCTGAAATACAACTTTCTGTCATTCATATATTCATCATTGGCCAAGCCATCTTGTAATGGTCCTGTAATCCAAGCCTCTGTTTTCACCTTAATAAAAATTGGTTGAAGATACACCTGCCTCAAACTTTTCTCACCATCCTCATTTTACCCCTGGTACCTTAAGTTTCATTATCTCTCACCTCTCGTCATTTGAAATGAATGAAATGATGACAGTCAAGCAGCAAACATTCTTCTGTATATCAGTGTGCTCAGGCTGCCATAACCAAATGCTATACACCAAGAGGCTAGATAATATAAACACTTATTTCTAACAGTCCTGGACATAAAGATGAGGGTTCCGGTGGATTTCGTTTCCAGTGTGGGGATAGAGGTCACCAATCCTATGCTATTAGGACCTGTATTTGTGAAATCACTTAACCTTAATTGCCTCCTGAAAGTCCTGTTTCCAAATAAAATTGCCTTCGGAGTTAGGGTTTCAACATAGGAATTCGAGTTTAGACAATTCAACCCAAAACACCCTGAAAAGAACTATTGTAGCTTTGTGAACAAAAAGGAGGTGAAAGTGTGTTAGTTGCTCAGTCAAGTCTGACTCTGCAACCCCACGGACCGTAGCCCACCAGGTTTCTCTGTTCATGGGATTCTCCAGGCAAGAATACTGGAGTGGGTTGTCATTCCTTCCTCCAGGGTATGTTCCGGACTTAGGGATTTAACCCAGGTCTCCTGCATTGCAGGTGGATTCTTTACCATCTGAGCCACTGCTGCTGCTGCTGCTGCTAAGTCACTTCAGTCATGACCGACTCTGTGCGACCCCATAGACAGCAGACCACCAGGCGTCCCCGTCCCTGGGATTCTCCAGGCAAGAACACTGGAGTGGGTTGCCATTACCTTCTCCAATACATGAAAGTGAAAAGTGAAAGAGAAGTCGCTCAGTCGTGTCCGAGTCTTAGAGACCTAGGGAAGCCCAAAAAGGAGATAGTGTGAGTTTATTTTGAACTATGTGGCCATGATTTTGTAGAGTGCTGAGGTGAGCAATCATTATACTTTTCTTACAAAGCCACATGAGGAAATACAGAGGAGGCACAGGTATTCACGAATGCAGAGCAAGAATATAGATACTAGGCATGATCTGATGATCTGATTTCCTACCCCTAAATTTTCCACTTCAGATGTATTTCTCTGAAGGACATGAATAAACTCATGGAAACAGAAAAGACAAAAGAATCAATCTGGGTCAGAATTTACCAAAGCCAAAATTAGATGAAAATGTATCCTCTCCTCACCCTAATCCTTCCAACTCAACTTTATGATCTCTTTTGGTTCCCACTCCTGCCAGTTCCCAAGTTTTACCATCAGGGAAGTATTCTCTTCCTGCAGTGGAAAGCCCTCCAGCCAGGAAGAGAGCAAACATGAACACCATCTTCCCTCAAGGAGCTGCTCACCAGTTTCAAGATTGTTGATGTTCTTGACGAGTTCTTCAGTTTTCCTAACTTTTTCTGCCTTTTGTTCTGTTGCTCATCTTCGTGATTATCCTTCAAGCCCTCTTCAAATTCACCTCACTTCTCTTGAGTTATGGAACCAATATACTCATTTGGGTCTCATCAGTAGTGAGCATAACAGCAGGATAACCTTACTATTTTTGAAAATAGCTGGCAAAATTTCAAAACAGAGAGCCACAACACTTCCTTACATCACCTCAGCTGCTATTTCTTATTCCAAGAGAGTTTGTCTCTCAAAAGTGCAACTAACCACCAGCCTTCAATTATTTTTGACATACAAATCATCTTGAACTAGAGTTTAAATCCCAGAGTGTTGCTTCTTGAAACCTTAATTCTCTTAAACGCCACAGATTTACTGCACCCCCTCCCAATTGCTTGGCCCACGCGTATGCAAAATTCTCTGCAGGATGAATGGCACCATCATCACAGAGCCAATTTCTTCAAAAGAAAGATGCATCATTTTTTTTCCCCTGCTCGACAAATTCCAGTCTCTAAATATTTATCTGGGAGATATTAAATGTTTTGCTCAAGATGCCTAAAAGTTTGGTCATCTTTCAGATTCAAGAGAAAGAACCTGGAACAGCTTCCAGGGAACTAGCCTAGAGGAAACTGACATAAGATACTGGTGACATTTGAAACTCCTAATACATTTTGAGACAGTTGCATCCCCTGGGGTCTCTTGCCTCAGGATCCTTGTCAAAACACTGGAATAAGTACTCTTTGATTTCATTACTTCACAATTGATCTTTCCAGACACTTGGTCTTGAGGGAGAATCTTCAAATGGTATGCCTTAGGGGCCTGTAAGCCCTGAGTCTAAAAGGGGACCTTTCATTTCTCATCAAAATATGGAGAGAACCAATTCTTCCACTGCTTATATTCACCTCCAAATTAGGAGACATCATCATGACTGAATATAAAACATTTAGAGTTCATCTAAAATTATGACTATTTTCTTCATAGAAGTAATACTTAAAACTTAAAATGTATGAATTACTATATGATGAGATCCCCAGGTAGACAGAAGGAACATGGCTTAATGTCACTCTATCTTCAGATAATTGCTTAGTAGTTACACCCTCAAGCTGGCATTTTATTTAAATTAAACTGAATACATGGACCATATCATCTATGTCTCTTGGCTAAATGATGAAAAGCTTGTAGCCTCTGACCTTTAAAATATTTTCTTTTTGGGGGGGTAAGACTCAGGAAATGTTCAAACAACATGTTGAATAACAAAAAAATTCTCTGAGCAAACACAAATCATATTCATAATATTTTTAAAAATTACTCTTATAATTAAAACCTTTCAACATCCTTAATTGCACTTACCAATGCCTTTCTTTACAAGGATATGGGCTCCTACAAGGACTTCCTGGGTGGCTTAGTGGTAAAGAATCTGCATGTGATGCAGGAGATGCTGGTTCAATCCCTGGGTCTGAAAGATCCCCTAGGGAGAGCATGGCAACCCCTCCAGTATTCTTGCCTGGAGAATCCCATGGACAGAGGAGACTGGCAGGCTACAGTCCATAGGGTCACAAAGAGTAAGACATGACTGAAGCGACTTAGTATGCATGCATGCATACATGGGCTCCTACACATTTACAATGAAATCCAATTGCTTCCTGGAGAACTTGAAGTAGCCCTTCAAGCCCCTCTGCCCAGCTCCATGACCTTGGATGATTCCTCACCTGAATGAGGTTATTTCCTGGTTTTTCCTACCCCAGAGTGTCTTCCTGTAGCCCTTGACAACTCCCAACTGAGTCTGACATATTTTCCTAAGTAATGCTGGTTCCTTAATTCTTTAAGTCCCCTGGAGGAAGAAATGGCAATCCACTCCAGTATTCTTGCCTGGAAAATTCCGTGGACAGAGAACCCTGGCAGGCTACAGTCCACGGGCTTGCAAAGAGCTGGACACGACTGAGCACAGCACAGGGACCAAGAAACCACTCGTTAACGGAGGGTGTCTGCTTTTATGGCTGTTCTCAGATGAGGTCTGAGCATCTTAATGACTTCAACTTCAGATCCTCTGCAATTTTCCATCAACTCTCTGGATTCCTTTCACTTGTATTTATATATATATTAGTATTTTGTTATGAATAGATAAATTAGTAATAAATACACATTAAAGTTTCAGCCACTCACTACGTGTCACACAAACATTTTGAATTTTTAGGAATACTAGTAAAAACAACAATATGCAACTCTTTTCAATGATGGTACTTTTCCAAAGCAGGAAAAAATTATTTACTGTGAATTTCCATATAAGGGGTAATTTTTGAGAAACACAGTCCTATTTTAAGTCCTTTTTTTTTTTTAAGATGAGAAAGTAATTTTGCATGAAATCTGCTCAATTTATGTTGTAGCCCCCCCATTTTTGGGGGTAATCATTTTGCCAAGCTGGGATCAATTTAGGAATTTCAAGTATTATATCTCCTAAAACTAGCATTCATGTTAAGCTGGAGAAACAAACTGGAATGTGAATACATGGGATGCTGGGTGTTATGGTAAAAGGTAATGTACAGACTTTGAAGAAAAAGAGAAGTTCACCCAGCAACCCCTCTTCTTCCTCTGAGGGTCATGTGACCCTCTGAGCATTTTTTAGAACCAAATGAGCTTAGAAGCACCAGCAGAGTTCTTGTCTCTTCTCCCTTTACATGCTCTCATTTCCAGAACTTGAATTGCTTTAAAATAATATGAAATGCCACCAAATCTCCAATCAGACAACTCCTGAAATCCAGAACTCCTCAGACCTTCTGGAGACCCCTCCCAATCATTTCCCTTGGAGACCATCTAAGAATCTCAGATTTTTCATGTTCAAATCCTACTCATGACTTCCCCTCCATTAACCCCACCGACCCCAAGTCCTACTTCTAGAAGCAATATCAAAACTGCTCTTTACATACGTAGATCCATTCTCTCTTTTCCTAGAATAATAAATCCCTCAGATATCTAGCTGGTCACATGGTTATCTTTCCTGTAGTGAGGTGTGATTATGCAAGAAAGAGAAATGTTCCCTTCTACGCTCATTCTTTCCCACTCTGTTGACAAAATGTAATCCTTTCCCTATTTATTCCTTTTCACAGAAAAGCCAAATTCATCCTTCTAAAAAAAATCCTCAGATTAGATCACTCTGTTGCTCTGATAGGGTTCAGGGCAGGCTGCCCCAGTATATGCCACTTTGGCATATAGATTATGTTCATCTGAAGACAATTAAGGCCTAACAGTCTCACGAAGAGTTTTTTACCTCCCACTTAATCACCTAAAAGAATTTGGTTGGACAACTTGGTCCAGGAAACGAATCAACACCAGGGATAATGATAAGAGTGTGCACTGGTATCAGAAGCTGGGGGGAGCCTGGGAGGGCTTATTTGTTCAAAATCATTGCCTCCACCTGGCATGGCAAATGTTTGTTTATCTTCCCACCCTCCTGTGAATAATCTTCCTTCCCTTTGAAGCCCCAGACTGCTCCTCTCTTCTACTGAGCTCAGGGTGGCACACAAGTGTCAGCTGCCTGTCTGAGAGCTTCTCACATCTACATGAGATTTCTATACATATAAAGTTAAATTTGTTTTTCTCCAGTTAACCCATGTTATGTCAATTTAATTACTAAACTAGTCAAAAGAACCTAGAAGGGTAGAAGAAAAATCTTCCTCCCTTCCAGTTCAAAGTCTTACAATGGCTTCCCAGGTCAATTAGTAAAATATCCAAGGTTCTTACCATGGTCTACTTGGCCTAAGTAGCACTAGGGCCTTTTTGATGCTGGTTCCCCTGGCTGGGCTTCTTCTGATTTCTCTCCCAATATGACCTTAACAGACCTTACTAAAAAGGATTTTCTTGAACACTCTCTATAGAAGAACACTGCCCCTTACCATGATTCTCTGTTTCCTTAATACATTTAATAAGACTGATTTCCCTTGACATCGTATATTTACGTATGTTCCTTCTGTCTGACCCTTAACTAGGATATAACCTTTATGAAGGCACAGACTTTTCTATTTGCTGTCATAACCTCAGCACCTAAAAGAATGTCTGGCATAGAGAGTGTAGTCAATAAATATTCCAGTTTTAGGATCTCTCAGAAAAAGGAAGCATATTCTTTTTGAAGACACAGTACATGTTTGGTAAACTGTGAAAGTGAAAGTCACTCAGTCATGTCCGACTCTTCGCAACCCCATGGACTATACAATCCACGGAATTCTCCAGGTCAAAAAACTGGAGTGGGTAGCCTTTCCCTTCTCCAGGGGGATCTTCCCAACCCAGGGATCAAATTCAGGTCACTTGCATTGCAGGCAGATTCTTTACCAACTGAGCCAGAAGGAAAGTCCAAGAATACTGCAGTGGGTAACCTTTCCCTTCACCAGCGGTTCTTCCCAACCCAGGAATTGAACTGGAGTCTCCTGCATTGCAGGTGGGTTCTTTCCTGACTGAGCTATCAGGGGAGCCCTTGGTGAAGTGCAAGAAATTCCAAATACAAAATAATTTCCCTATATTTGCGGAGTGAGTTGAGGTTTTTTGTTTGATTTTTAAGCCCTTTTTATTTTCTCTCAAAATTTTTTTTCTCTTTTTGGCAGCATGATCTTAGTTCTCTGACCAGCGATCAAACCCAAGCCCCTTGCATTGGAAGGGCAGAATCTTAACCACTGGACTGCCAGGGAAGACCCAAGTTTCTATTTTTTTAATGCAGCATTTTCAAAACTCTAATTCATGGGTGCTGCTATTAACAACAGACTGGTTCCACATAGGAAAAGGAGTACGTCAAGGTTGTATATTGTCACCTTGCTTATTTAACTTATATGCAGAGTACATCATAAGGAACGCTGGGCTGGAAGAAGCACGAGCTGGAATGAAGATTGCTGGGAGAAATATCAATAACCTCAGATATGCAGATGACACCACCCTTATGGCAGAAAGTGAGGAGGAACTCAAAAGCCTCTTGATGAAAGTGAAAGAGGAGAGTGAAAAGGTTGGCTTGAAACTCAACATTCAGAAAACAAAGATCATGGCATCTGGTCCCATCACTTCATGGGAAATAGATGGGGTAATGGTGGAAACAGTGTCAGACTTTATTTTTTGGGGCTCCAAAATCACTGCGGATGCTGATTGCAGCCATGAAATTAAAAGATGCTTACTCCTTGAAAGGAAAGTTATGACCAACCTAGATAGTATATTAAAAAGCAGAGACATTACTTTGCCTAGAAAGGTCCGTCTAGTCAAGGCTATGGTTTTTCCCGTGGTCACGTATGGATGTGAGAGTTGGACTGTGAAGAAAGCTGATTGCCAAAGAATTGATGCTTTTGAACTGTGGTGCTGGAGAAGACTGTTGAGAGTCCCTTGGACTGCAAGGAGATCCAACCAGTCCATTCTAAAGGAGATCAATCCTGGCTGTTCATTGGAAGGACTGATGCTCACCAACTTGATGGACATGAGTTTGAGTGAACTCCGGGATTTGGTGATGCATACGGAAGCCTGGCGTGCTGTGATTCATGGGGTAGCAAAGAGTCGGACACGACTGAGTGAGTGAATTGATTGATTGAAAACCACTCTAACCAGAGATGTTTACATTTTTATTCATGTTCTTATCACTGTTTTATACAAATGTTTACTTAACCTAAACTTGAATGCAAATCTCTCTGTGTACAATAGAAGTACTCAAAGTTAAGGCAACAATTGGCTCTATAAATATTTTATTACTCATAATTCCTCTTGCAACTAAAATTTATGACACTTCAATACAGAATCCTCCCCGGGTAGGTGGGAATACTGAGAAAATCTCATTTTTTATTTTTCAACAAGGCAAATTTGTGACATTCAAACCAATTTCATTTTTATTCTAATTGTTATTAAAAACTCCCATGGAGAGAACTGGTGAGGTCTACATTATTTTGAAACAAATAGAGAAGTATCATATATCTTCAGCCTTTATTGTTTGAGCTAAATTTTTAATTATGACTTAATCAATGATGAATTTAACATAATGGTGTGACAACAGTCATAGGGTCTTTAATTTGACTGTCAAAAACATGAGAGTAAATAAGATTTCAGGGCAAGATTAACTGTCCTAAGAGCACACGATGACTTAAACGACTTTAGAGGTGTCTGTGTTATTGCAACTTGTTATGCTCAGTGAGTATTAGTCCTTTTTCACCTTGTAACACAGATCCCTCAGAATACCATCAATACTTTGCTACCTGAATTTTAGTTATATGTATAAATCAAAACCAATAAATATCTACAAGTCATGACTCCCTATTAATTTAGTACACATGAGTAGTTTTATATTCTTTGAGTAAAAGAATCTTATGAAAAGGGATTAATATTTTTTAAATATTGAGAAAACAAAGATCACTTGTTGATAAATTAAAAAAAAAAATCTAAGAGAAGACTTAAAGTAACTGCAGAATTTTAAACCGAATGTAGAAAAGATTACAGTAAGGCAGACCCTAAGACAAAACACTGAAAGACATAATTTCTTTCCAAATTGTAGTGGCAAAATAAGAAAACTAACAGCTTCATGGGAAATAGATGGAAAAACAGTGGAAACAGTGTCAGACTTTATTCTTTTGGGCTCCAAAATCACTGCAGATGCTGATTGCAGCCATGAAATTAAAAGACGCTTGTTCCTTGGAAGGAAAGTTATGACCAACCTTGATAGTATTTTAAAAAGCAGAGACATTACTTTGCCAACCAAGGTCCATCTAGTCAAGGCAATGGTTTTTCCCGTGGTCATGTATGGATGTGAGAGTTGGACTGTGAAGAAAGCTGATCGCCGAAGAATCGATGCTTTTGAACTGTGGTGTTGGAGAAGACTCTTGAGAGTCCCTTATACTGCAAGGAGATCCAACCAGTCCATTCTAGAGGAGATCAATCCTGGATGTTCATTGGAGGGACTGATGCTAAAGCTGAAGCTGCAATACTTTGGCCACCTCATGTGACGAGTTGACTCACTGGAAAAGACTCTGATGCTGGGAAAGGTTGGGGGCGGGAGGAGAAGGGGACAACCGAGAGTGAGATGGCTGGATGGCATCACCGACTCTGTGGACATGAGTTTGAGTGAACTCTGGGAGTTGGTGATGGACAGGGAGGCCTGGCGTGCTGTGATTCATGGGGTCGCGGAGAGTCGGACACGACTGAGCGACTGAACTGAACTGAACTGAACTGAACAGCTTTTTAAAATTAAAAACATATAAATTAAAAATTAATTCTCAGCTTTTTGAGTTCATCTATTTACTTATTCAGTAATTAAACAAAGATGTATTAAGTGTCTACTCAAGGCCCCATCTTAAGTACTGGCAGCTTAAAAACAAATATTATAGGATTCTTGCCCATGGGGCGTGTAAACAACACAGCCTCAGCAAAAAGACGATCATGGGCTACACTAGTGCAGCTCACTCTCCATGCACTCATCTATGGCTTTAGTTTTCCACAGGAATTCTTAAAACTCACTTACTCATGGTTTCTGAAATGCTTACTATGTGTCAGAATGTGGAGTATGTAAAGATGAGTCAGGTCTCCTGTTGGCCTATAGGTGGGGAGCCCTCACTCTGGCATATCAAAGCTGTGTGACCTGGAGTTATACATTTCACAGTCTCTGGGGATATCACCTTTTTCATTTTTCCATTTTATGTCCCTCTCTTTGACGGAAATTTGAACCAGTAAGGGCCTTGGTGAGGTCTGAATTCAAATCACCATTCTCCAAACTCTTACCATACCTAGGCATTCCTCTTATATCTCACTGAATCCTTTCAACAGAGTCTGTTCATAAAGTGGGCCTGATGACCCTTGTTGGCAGAATGAATGGAAAAGCAGAGGCTAAAATAAGTCAAGAGACTGGGAAACACAATTTGTAGGTTTTAATCCAGGTCTTGAATCCAGAGCTGCTGAGTGCAAAACTGATGCTTAAATCAACTGTACTACTTACGATGTGGAAGTACTGCTAAACCATAGATACACCAGCATAGAACACTGTAAGTTTAAAGGATAATCTTAGAATTCAAATAGACAGCAAAAAAAAAAAAAAAAAAAAAAAAACCATTAAATATTGTCCTGAGAATGGAGTTTCAATAAAATTGAAAAAAAGGCCATTGGATCTTTGTATGGTAAAATATTTGAGGGAAAAACCCAAGACAGTGTGTTTGAGTTAACGGGAAATATACATATACACACACAGTTATACACTAATAATATACATTATTACTTACCAGTTATACTAGTCCCTTCTGCAAAAAGCTCAGTGAAAAAGCATTGCAATATATATATTTTTTAAAGTAAAAGAAGGTATAAAAACATTTTTTTTTCAGACTGGCAACCACTTTATAAGCAGAGAATTTATGGATTACTGTAAAGTACTAAGTATGGCATGATGCACTAACAGTAGTATTTGATGGTGGTAAGAATATAAGGTGGCGCTAGTAGTAAAGAACCCTCCTGCCAATGCAGGAGACATTAACAGTCGCGAGTCTGATCCCAGGGTCGAAAAGATCCTCTGGAGGAGGGCATGGCAACCCACTCCAGTATTCTTCCCTGGAGAATCCTATAGACAAAGGAGCCTGGCGTGCTATGGTCCACAGAGTCACAAAGAATCAAACACAACTGAAGTGATTTAGCATGCATGCATGTATATTTCTTGAGTGCAACTGATTAAAAGAGGTCACATTTACATTACTAAAGACAGGTTTTTATAACTTTGTGATATGAAGACCACAGATTTGTTTCCTGTTCCATACTAAACAGTTTGAAACTTAGAACAGATTTAACTATATAGTGAAATGCTTTTTTAAAGTATATCTATTATAAGTATCAATATGCTCTAATTTACTCATAAAGATGATGTTCTGATATTACCACATGATGTTATTATTCTGGAACATTCCCTCTCATAAACAATACTGATGAATAACCTCTGAACCCAGCATCAGGGGTACACAGGTAACATTACCTTCCATTAAAAAATTATTAACAAATAAAGTCAGAGATCAAATATAAAACATGTAGATACTTTCTTAGCAAAAGCAAACCAATTATTTATTCTAGGGCATTAGAAAACACATCTCACAACTCACTAATTTTCCTCCAAATTGCTATAATTATTAAAATACAGTATTAGTAAAAAAAAATCCAAAATAATGTTCCAGGTAACCCAGCACATTTTAGGCAATCAATACAAATTTATTTAATGAATGGACAATATTTGACCTTAAGTGATAGCTTTTTTTCTTAACACCTTAAATTTTTCCAAGTTCCTATATTAATAAGTAAATTGAAATGTGAATGACACTACATCTTTTAAAAGTATTAAAGGTTTTGGAGTCACCTTCTGAAACACTACATTTTTCTCTATCTAGACTTTTTCCCAACTAAAAAAGAGAGTGTGAAAGCTCAAGTTAATGAAACTGATTCCTAATCTTTTTGGATGCTCCAGAATACTGGGCAAATTAATTTATTGCATCATTTCCCTAGCTGCTAGGGAATGATAAATCAGGAGGGATTCATGGATCACTTAGTATTTATTCAATATACAATAAAGCATTTGTTTAGTGATTCTTTGTACTGCCATTAGGAAATACTATGATGAATATGATGTTGGTGCCAGTCCTCAAGGAATTCAGTCTTAGGGGAAAACAATCAAGAAAATCAGCTTTGGTACATATACACAATGGAGTATTACTCAGCCATTAAAAAGAATGCATTTGAATCAGTTCTAATGAGGTGGATGAAACTAGAGCCTATTATACAGAGTGAAGTAAGCCAGAAAGAAAAACACCAATACAATATACTAATGCATATATATGGAATTTAGAAAGATGCAAATGATAACCCTGTATACGAGACAGCAAAAGAGACACAGATGTATAGAACAGTCTTTAGGACTCTGTGGGAGAGGGTGAGGGTGGGATGGTTTGGGAGAATGGCATTGAAATATGTATATTATCATATGTGAAATGAATCGCCAGTTCAGGGTCGATGCATGTTACAGGATGCTTGGGGCTGGTATGCCGGGATGACCCAGAGGGAGGACAAGGGGAGGAGGGAGGTGGGAGGGGGGTTCGGGAGGGGGAACTCATGTACACCCAGGGCAGATTCATGTCAATGTATGGCAAAACCAACCAATATAATATTGTAAAATAATTAGCCTCCAATAAAAAAATAAATAATAAAAAAAAGAAAATCAGTAAGTTACAATACAGAGCTATAAGTGCTGGGTAACCATGAAGCTAGCAGGGGTTGGGGGAAAAACATGGTGAACTTTGCCTGGGGAGAAGATGAGCAGGACATGGGAAAAGGCATCAATGAACCATGGAGATTTCATTTGGATCTTGAAAATGAATACACATTTGGCAGGAAAGGGGGTTCAGTATACTCCAGGCAGAATGATGAGTAGATGCAAGCAATTTCCTGTATAATATTCAGGAAACAAACAGTGGAGTGAGGAGTATATACAGGAGTCATGGAAGAGAGTAGTTTATATGACCTTTCATAGAAACTCAGTTGTGAAACTAGTTGAGTTTCCTCCTCTGTTATGAACACCAACCACAGTTTCAGACATTGCCCAATATCCTCCTAGGGAACAAAATCATTCTGATTGAGAAGCACTGGTTTAGAGGAAAAGGATTATGCTTTGAGGATGAAAAAGTTCTGGTATCACAGTTTATCCTTCTTATTAGTAAGCAGATAGGAATGATTCATGACATTTTCCTCTAACACATTTTTCTTTGCTATATGTAAAGAAAGGCTATTACTTATCTCACAGGGCAACTTTGAAGATTAAGTAAGATATTATGAAGAGATGATATGTGTTAGGGGACTCAAAGAGGGACTGGCCCATGACAGTGCCTTGTAAATGTGAGATGGGCCAGCAGATTAAAGGGGAGACTCAACTGTGTCAATTGTTTTGCAGTGTACAGATAATCAGATTAGCTTGAAACAGTTTTTGTTAGTTGAAAAATGTCTCAGAAAGATAGCTTTCAGCACCACCAGGATCATGTTTTGTTCACAACTCTGAGACAGGCTCTCAAATATTTTTAAATCTTTTTTTTTTAAATAGGAACTTTGGCCACCTCATGCGACAAGTTGACTCACTGGAAAAGACTCTGATGCTGGGAGCAATTGGGGGTAGGAGGAGGCGGGGATGACAGAGAATGAGGTGGCTGTATGGCATCACCGATTTGGTGGACATGAGTTTGAGTGAACTCCGGGAGTTAGTGATGGACAGGGAGGCCTGGCATGCTGTGGTTCATGGGGTCGCTAAGAGTTGGACACGACTGAGCGATTGAACTGAACTGAACTGAAGTGTACTATAACCAGAAGTTAATTCAGAATACCTTCAAAGTCATAAGTAACTCATGGAAATATAACATAAGTTGAGATTTTGGCCACTCATTACTTGGTTCTATTTGCCATCATTGTTTTTTTTTGTTTTGTTTTGTTTTTTTTTACTACTGTGTGTAGTTTAAAATGCAGTATTTGGAAATAAGCTATATGTTAATATAATTATATAAGTCATTTACCAGGAAGATAGAGCTTTATTTTTTAAATGACATTTAAAAATAGATTTATATCTGCTGGTTTTTCAAACTGAAAATGTCTTCAATCTTTTAAGACCAGAATCCATGGTACTAGGTATTCTTAACTCCCTTTACCCTATAGAATGTTGCTTGCAAAATATGACTCCTTTTTCTTTTTAAAATAATTAAATTGTGTGCCATGCTTTTAGAAGATTAATCACAACAATTTTTATATTGCAAAGGATTTGATAGAAGATTTAAAATGGGGTAGATTTCAAGAGTAGGACAATGAAGCTTATGCCATGAATCCACAAAGTTGCTATCTCAGAAAATAAGCAGCACTTAAACGGCAACTCACTCCGGTATTCTTGACTGGAGTATTCCATGGACAGAGCAGCCTAGTGGGCTACAGTCCATGGGGTCACAGAGAGTCAGACACGACTGAGTGACTAACACACTTATTTTGTTAGTTCAATGGTCTCAAAGAAAATGTAGACTTATTTTTTTCTCAAAGGCTCAAAGAGTAAGAAATTAAAGATACACCTATAAAGTAGGAGCCAATATCATAAATAAAAACAGTGTTAGGCAAACACATAATTTTATGCCAAAGGAAAAAACTACCAAAATTTAAATCAATAAAATCTCAACTTTTATGAGACCCTAGTCAACAATTTTGCAACTATAGCTTCTACTTGATTTCATAAAACAGCATTTAAAATTTAGTGATATATAGCGGTAAAGAACAAAAAACAAAATCAAGATCTCTGAGCACGCTGAGGTTCAAACGTCAATAGAATTCATCATATAAATTCAGACTTCAATGGTTTTGTTTCAATCGTCTGTGAAGCACAACCATAGATATAAATAAAAAGAGGCTGATGATAAATACACATAGTTCAGGACAGCTGTATCTCATTCCTATATCCATGATCCTCAAATATGAGTATGATAAGTATTCTTTTCCCTTCCATTCCTGTCAGGTATGTAATTTCTCTTTTTACAGAATGAGTATTTTAATGTTAGGCAAATATATCTTTTTTCAGATAAGAGAATTTTCAACAAAATTTGGCTTTAGCCCCCAGTAAACCTAGAGTCAAGTCTGATGATCACCACAGCAACTGTTGGTCTGCCTAATTGTGATTGATATTTATTTCTCTTGATTCTGCAGTTTTATTTATATTTGTTGTTTCTTAATTTTCTATTTCATTGATAATTATTCTGCCTTAATTTTCTATTTCATTCATCTTTTCATAATCTAAAGTATTTTAATGTATAAAAAAGCGGAGTACAGACACATTAATCACAAGCAAGTGAATAGTGGAGAATGAAAAAGGAAAAAAACTAATAATGTAAAGAAAGACATGTTTGAACATTAAGGTGGCTAAGTTAAATATGGGGATGTTTCCAATTTCAGAATACTTATAATCAAAGTTATCACTGATCATATTATTAATATTCAGATAAAGTAAAATAATTTAAGTATCTCTCCAATATGGGAATATAATTGAAGGATCCTAAATATATGATGTGAGAGTTGGACTGTGAAGAAAGCTGATCACCGAAGAATTGATGCTTTTGAACTGTGGTGCTGGAGAAGACTCTTGAGAGCCCCTTGGACTGCAAGGAGATCCAACCAGTCCATTCTAAAGGAGATCAATCCTGGTTCATTGGAAGGACTGATGCTAAAGCTGAGACTGCAATACTTTGACCACCTCATGCGACGAGTTGACTCACTGGAAAAGAGTCTGATGCTGGGAGGGATTGGGGGCGGGAGGAGATGGGGACGACAGAGAATGAGATGGCTGGATGGTGTCACCGACTCGATGGACATGAGTTTGAGTGAACTCTGGGAGTTGGTGATGGACAGGGAGACCTGGCGTGCTGTGATTGATGGGGTCGTAAAGAGTTGGACATGACTGAGTGACTGAACTGAACTGAAATATATGAAATTACTTATCCTTGAGGCACAGTATGTTATGATATTAAGAAAACAACTTAATTTCAAAGTGAAATTTCATATCCTTCTGAGAAAAATAATTTTATGTATGAAGGGCTTATATTACTGTTGGCTAATATGATCATCACATCCATTTGGACCATCTAATCATTTTCTAAAATTCAAAAGTGAAGCAATGTAAAGCATATGGATTTTAACTGGGTTTGAGCTTTGCCAAGAAACGTCAAAGATTGAATAGATAAGTAGATGGAGGCATAGCAATAATTCAAGCACTTTCTAGAGAGTTCACTTGGGCAGCATATTGCCTGATCAGACAACATTAGACTCTGTTCAGTTATAAGTGCAGCTGTTTCTATACTAGACTAGTATTTATTGAGATACTGTAGTATTTTACTCTTAATGTCCAACATGCCCCTAGCAAAGTATTTAAAGTTACAGTACCTGAACCAGGAGTCTTTAGACTAGAACATCCTCTTAACATGGCAGTTAAAAAAGATTTTAAAGATGAAAACTTCAGTGAAGGAGAAAGGGAAGTGAACAGCCATGCCTTAATGAAATCAGGATGAGCTGCTCACCAAAATATTAGATTTGCTGGCCCTTTGACTTTGTCCAAATCCTTTAAAAATGATGTCCATCTCTCTCTGCTTCCACAGAGCATACCAGATATAATATCAGCTCTGATGAATTACCATTTTTATTGGTCATTATTTTATATATCTAGCTCACTGGCTAAGTCAGTTCCTAGCTTCAGTACAATTTCATCTGCTTGTATCTAAAATTAAAACACATTTGCATTCTTCATTGTTCATTTCACAAACATTTACTAAAGTCTAATACGGTTCAAGCATGCAGGATCCTGGAAGAATATATCTTTTGTTCCAAAATGTTCATTCTCAAAAGTCAACACAAAGTGCTAGAGGAATGATAAGAATGAGAAAAAGTCTGATATAATAGTAAATATCTATGACAAACATGCATATTTTTGAAGCCATTTGATGTATGCATATAATGTAATACATATCTTCACAATCAATTCAGCATCCATATTGTTTCTGCCCTAAAATAAATATAGGATACATTTACCTTTTACTTTATATTTTTAAAAATGAATCCTAATTAGTTTAGGGAACTTCTCTGATTAAAGTGAATTAATGACAAGTGAAAAATAATAGTAGAAATACAACGTGAGCTATGCTTAACCCAGGGTTCATTTCAGACACTATTAATTTCCTTCTCAATAGCTGTTTCATGTGGTGACAATAAGATAGATTTTCATCTTCCTCTGTCCATATCCCAGGCACTCAGTGATACAAAGAATTTAGAAAAATGGATTTATCTTATTGGAAAAGCTTTGCATGTCCTAAGGCAGAGGCACCAGAGATCAAATTGCCAACATCCGCTGGATCATGGAGAAAGCAAGAGAGTTCCAGAAAAACATCTATTTCTGCTTCATTGACTATGCCAAAGCCTTTGACTGTGTGAATCACAATAAACTGTGGAAAATTCTGAAAGAGATGGGAATACCAGACCACCTGACCTGCCTCTTGAGAAACCTGTATGCAGGTCAGGAAGCAACAGTTAGAACTGGACATGGAACAACAGACTGGTTCTAAATAGGAAAAGGAGTATGACAAGGTTGTATATTGTCACCCTGCTTAACTTCTATGCAGAGTACATCATGAGGAATGCTGGGCTGGAAGAAGCACAAGCTGGAATCAAGATTGCCAGGAGAAATATCAATAACCTCAGATATGCAGATGACACCACCCTTATGACAGAAAGTGAAGAGAAACTCAAAAGCCCCTTGATGAAAGTGAAAGAGGAGAGTGAAAAGGCTGGCTTGAAGCTCAACATTCAGAAAACAAAGATTATGGCATCTGGTCCCATCACTTCAAGGGAAATAGATGGGGAAACAGTAGAAACAGTGTCAGACTTTATTTTTTGGAGCTCCAAAATCACTGCAGATGGTGATTGCAGCCATGAAATTAAAAGACACTTACTTCTTGGAAGGACAGTTATGACCAACCTTGATAGTATATTAAAAAGCAGAGACATTACTTTGCCAACTAAGGTCCGTCTAGTCAAGGCTATGGTTTTTCCCGTGGCCATGTATGGATATGAGAGTTGGACTGTGAAGAAAGCTGATCGCCGAAGAATTGATGCTTTTGAACTGTGGTGTTGGTTCTCAAGGAGATCAATCCTGGGTGTTCATTGGAAGGACTGATGCTAAAGCTGATACTCCAACACTTTGGCCACCTCATGAGATGAGTTGACTCACTGGAAAAGACTCTGATGCTGGGAGGGATTGGGGGCAGGAGGAGAAGGGGACGACAGAGAATGAGATGGCTGGATGGCATCACCAACTCGATGGACATGAGTTTGAGTTACTCCGGGAGTTGGTGATGGACAGGGAGGCCTGGCGTGCTGTGATTCACGGGGTCGCAAAGAGTCGGACATGACTGAGTGACGGAACTGAACTGAACTTAACTGATCCTGTATTTGGGGCTTCCCTGTATGCTCAGACAGTAAAGAACCTCCCTGCAATGCAGGAGACCTGGGTTCAGTCCCTGGGTCAGGAAGATCCCCTGGAGAAGGGAATGGTTGCCCACTCCAGTATTCTTGCCTGGAGAATTCTGTGGACAGAGGAATTTAACTCTAGCGATGCTCAGTGAGTATGTGCTTGTGCCTCTCTCTGTATTTTGTTTTCCACTTGTCCTACAAAACAAACATTTAGGAAAGAAACGAAAATGCCAATTGTTTCTTTAGATGTAAGACAGCTCTGCCCAGGCATATTATTTGGGTAAGCTAGGACCCAAAGGTAAAGTGGATAACTGTGTCTCAGGCATTAATTCAACACCTCAAGCTGCATCTTTATTGGTCTCCATTACCTGAATGTCATAGGCACATTTTTGTCTTAACACAACTCCTTGAACTTTGATAATGTCAAAAGTGAAGCATTGATGGCTTTATATTGAAGAAAATAATTGTCACCTGTATGAAATAAAACTTGATTACAGTGTGCTCAAGAGGTACTAACATGGATGCAAGTCCCACTCAGCTTCAAGGCAGTTTGCATTGACTGATGTCTTTTTAAATGCTGAATAAAATAACATCACTGTATGTCAGAAGATGTCTTTTATGAAAATTTTCTGATGCCACCTTATCTTCTTCCCTTGCAATGGGAAGCATATCATCTCCAGTTATGGGGTGGGTAGAGTCTAAAGGAAAGACTCCAGTAATCACCTCTATGGCCCACACCACCACTACAGTCATTTTGAAAAAGAAAAGTCTCCACTGCAGCTCAAATAAATAATTGGACTTATGTTATTTTTTGGTGACAAGGAGGGAACGTGTGTCAGAGCGTCA
Organism: Moschus berezovskii; assembly: GCF_049115385.1. NCBI lineage: Eukaryota > Metazoa > Chordata > Mammalia > Artiodactyla > Moschidae > Moschus > Moschus berezovskii. The sequence goes on along the minus strand of NC_142471.1, from coordinate 12,575,527 downwards.
AGAGAGATGATTCCATGTATAACTACTAACCCTGACAAACACACACCCCTAGTTCAGTTAGTCCACCTAAAATTTTACTAGCATCAACTTACTTTGCTGGGTGGATCATGCAACTAGGAAGAAGTGACATTTAATAAACATTGGTGGCCGTGTGCTAACATTAATCTTATAATAATGTCACCGCCAGGCTATAAAACCCCTTTGCTCCTGACAGCAGTGTGACATCAGGACACTGATTGGGTGGCAATTTGTGCCCAAAGTCAGGGATGCTTTGGCCCATGGGTCACTGCCTGTAGGAGTAGGCAAGCAGAAAATACTGTCAGATTAGGCAATAGGCCTCATGTGGGCCTCCCCTATTTGCTTCTGATATTTAATGCTCCAGTGACTTAATCCTTCAACAAAGCCTCAACTCAGATTCTTCATTCAACCAAGGTATCAATGATCGTCATCAGCTGTTATCATTATTGTTATTATTATTGAAGAGGTTTAAGCATTCATTAACTAGGTATGTTTCAATTCTGAAACAGTGACTCTGGCTGTTGGGTGGGGATGGAACTGAACAAAGATGACAACAGAAATGAGACGGTGATTTAGCGATGATAGTACAAAACTCGGAGAAGGCAATGGCAAGCCACTCCAGTACTCTTGCCTAGAAAATCCCATGGATGGAGGAGCCTGGTAGGCTGCAGTCCGTGGGGTTGCTAACGGTCGGACACGACTAAGCGACTTCACTTTCACTTTTCACTTTCACACATTGGAGAAGGAAATGGCAACCCACTCCAGTGTTCTTGCCTGGAGAATCCCAGGGATGGGGGAGCCTGGTGGGCTGCCGTCTATGGGGTCACACAGAGTCGGACACAACTGAAGTGACTTAGCAGCAGCAGCAGCAGCAGTACAAAACTGTTAAGACCAGAAAGTGGTGAATATGACTTGGACTCAGGGCATGGCCATTTCCATATAGGGACAGAGGAAGATATTAGGGCAGTGGTTCTAAACTTTGGTTGCATATCAGAATCATCTGAAGAACTTTCTACAGTTTTGAAGCCCAGCTTTACACTCAGAACTACTGGCTTAATTTTCTGGGTACAGCCTGAGCACCCAGGAAATTGTCTTTTCACAGTGAGGGCTGAGACAGTGGTCACAGCAAGGCTTTGGAGGATTTGATGGCTTAGATGTGGAGAGGTTAAGATGAGGGAGGTAATTTGTACGGCAGTTAGAATTTGGGCACAAGCAACTAATTTAATTCATTTCCAGAGAAAGAATATGGGAAGCCCAGATTTTTACGTGAACTCTTCTGGTTTTTTGATTTGGCAATTTTTAAAACACAAGTATTGATTTTGTGTTAAGCCAAAAACGAAAAAAAAAATCCCTATAGAATAAGCAACCTAAGAGAGCTGGAACTTGCAGGTGACTAGTTACAACTTCTGCCTTAAATCAGGAAGGTTAAACTCTAATTATATATTTAAGACTTTCAGAGAATGCAGAAGATAAATTCTCTGGAGACTCAGGGAAACACGTTGATTAATTACTTGATACCTTATTAGGAATAAAGGTGACTTAGAGTATTTGGCACATTGCAACTGTGAATTTATTTTCTCCCTCCTTACCTCTCTTCCTCCCTCCTTCTCTCTTTCCCTCCCTCTTTCTAAGGAAGCAAAACTTTTTTTTTTCAAGGTCATGGGTTAAGGAGTACAGCATAACATTTTTTTCCCCAAGGTCATAGGTTATATCTGATTAAGTCTCAAGGCTATGCTACTTCCCAAATGTGGTTTTCAGCAGACATTTTGGGAAGGAGGATTGGGCAGGGCAGCTTTACTTTTGAAAATAGAATTTATATAGGCTGGATACTTTTCTAAATACAAACCAAAATTTCAAAAAGTCTACAATAGTCCCAAAAATACTTGAATACAACAAAGCAATGAATCTTATAATCAAGCATCTCTTAGAGCTAACACACCACTCCCCCCCGCCCCTCACAAACACAGAGCACTCATCAAAGTAGTCTGAACTGAATTAAATCAGGAGCTCTTATATCTCATGAGAATCTAATTTCAGAATATCCCCTTCAAGATAACTCATAAAACAATAACACCTTCAAATACTGTATTTTTCACCTTTATGTCATATTTATGTCATTTTACACCACAGGAATACTTGTGGCAAAAAACAAGAGGATTAAATAATCATTATTAATTCCCATGTGCAGTCATTTAGTTTAAAATTTGGTACTAGGTTTAACTAAGACTGGACTATTTTGGAAAAAAAAAGTTACATCTTTCTGTTAGACTTTAGACTTTTGGATACTATATTTATAAACATACCAGGGGATCTGTCATATTTCATATACTTGAGTTCCACAGAGTTATATATTAATTTCCATTATTTTCAGAGCCATATGAGTATGAACTTTCCATTCTCTAAGCAGAAAAGACAAAGATCATCTCTAACACATGAAGTTTACTCTTCAGAACAAATTCCACTCTTAATCAACAACAAGAAAAGCGGAAATGGATATAACATCCATGGTTATTCAAAGGATGAGAAAGCAAACACTGGAAGTCTTACATACCTATTCCAGGTAGGATCCTCAAACCAATCCAATGTATCAAAGACTGTGCTGTGTGCTGAACTTTCCTTGTAGAAAGAAACCAGATGCCATGTCACCATGAAAGCTGAAAACCAGAGAAAGGAGGAGTAAACAAATCTAAAATGAGATAAAAGAAGCAGGAAACTTGGGACCACTGAATTGTGAGATGGCATTTTAATGAAATGACAGGTTTCATAAATGGAGATTTATTCCAGTGTTTCCCCAAATGAATTTCATCAAGAAACCTTTTCATCTCACAATACCTGTTAGCATCCTGCCACAGGAGTTACTGGGGAAACAATTTGTGTAACGTACTTCTCCACAAGTGACACATCTCGCAGACTGTCATACGGTCACATGTTTTCAGTTTGAAACTTTCAATAATTAGGAGTACTTTATAAGCTTCCCCATTAAAATATGCACATAAGGCACCTATATTTATATTATATACAGAAAGCTTGAGTGCTGTTTCTTTCACAAGTTTCATAGCAAATTAGTGAAGAATCATGAACCTGACTAGTACAATTTCTTTCATGGCAGTGAGTATCTGACATTCACTCATCATTCTGATCAATATTTACTGAGTAAATAACAAGAACCAGATATTGGGTTGAGAAAATGAATAAGATTTGGTCCTGCCCTCAAAAACCCAAGTCCAGTCAAGTAGAAAGGCCACACTTGGACTCACAGCAACTCTGAGGATGAAGTCATTGAGCATGGAGCAGACAGGACCCATGGGTGACACAAAGCAGAGAGTCCGTAAGCTAAGCCTTGAATGGTGAGTAGGAGAGGAACAGACAGACAAAGGGAGATGGAGGCGAGGTGCGGGGAGGATGGTGTTATTCAGGCAGCATGTTCAAACACAGGAAGCTGTGAGGGAGAATGGCATGTTCTTCAAGCTGCCTTATATCGGGTCTACAATAATGTGAGAGAACAGAACATGCACAAAGGAAATGGCAGAACAGCCTTTTACAGATTAAAATAACCATAAATCAGCCCAATAGTACAAACACAAGCACCCACCCAAATAACTATATACAATTTGAAACTATTTCCTAACTCCTGTACACATGTCATCTCATCCTGGGTTCACAAGGTTGAGGGGCCCACCCAAAACCAGAAAGTTATTTGTATAAATAAGTTCACTTTTTTTAGATTCTGAATGTAAGTGATATCATATGATATTTGTCTTTCTCTGTCTGACTTACTTTACTTAATATGACAATTTCTGGGTCCACCCATTGCTGCAAACGGCACTATTTCATTCTTTTTAATGACTGAGTAATACTGTTGGTGTTTAGAAGCTAAGTCATTTCTGACTCTTTTGCGACCCCATGGACTATAACCAGACAGGCTCCTCTGTCTGTGAGATTTCCCAGGCAAGAATATTTGAGTGGGTTGCCATTTCCTTCTCCAGGGGATCTTCCCAACCCAGGGATCAAACTTGCCTCTCCTGCACTGGCAGGCAGGTTCTTCACCACTGAGCCATCAGGAAAGCCCATGACTAATATACTTATTACAAAACAGAAATAAGACTCATAGACATAGGCAGCAAACTTATGGTTACCAAAAAGGAATAAGGGGGAGGGATCAATTGGGAATTTGCAATTAACAGATACGAACTACTATATAAATTAGATAAACAAGGACCTACTGTGTAGCACAGGAAACTTTACTCAACACCTTGCAATAACCTATAATGGAAAAGAATCTGAAAAATTTCATATATATATATATGTTATATATAATGTGTATATACACATATATATGTAAATAAAACATAATCACTGCTGTACAGTTAATCATTGCAAATCAACTATATTCAACACAAAATAATAATAAAAGAAACTAAAAAAAAACTTCATATAATTGGGAAAAAAAATGATTCACGTAGACAAGTCCAGTCCCCACTCTGTGCAGTGTGTAGCATGAGGTATGGCTATTTCATGACATATGTTTTCCTGATTGCACTGCAGTTCGGGCTCCAGGCACAACCAAAGTGCTGCCACCATCACCTTTTCTGTTTCCAGTTTTAGGAAAGCAGGCATGGGGTGGAAAGATTATGATTAGTTCATGTGTTTTGATATATTTAAACAAGATTTCTGGGTGCAGCCATATTGAAGGCAAGACTGGCGGCTGTGTACCGTCCAGCAACCGTGGAGAATCTGGTGGTTGTCTGCATTCAGCTCTGATCCTCAGACACCCTCTGTGTTTGTAACTCTTACATACGAGCCTTGCTCAGGCCTCCTGGTTTTTACTTTGCTGATGTAGTGTGTCTTCTCTAGCACCACAGTTCAAAAGCATCAATTCTTTGGCGATCAGCTTTCTTCACAGTCCAACTTTCACATCCATACATGACCACGGGAAAAACCATAGCCTTGACTAGACAGACCTTTGTTGGCAAAGTAATGTCTCTGCTTTTTAATATACTATCAAGGTTGGTCATAACTTTCCTTCCAAGGAGTAAGCGTCTTTCATGGCTGCAATCATCATCTGCAGTGATTTTGGAGCCCAAGAAGACTCTTGAGAGTCCCTTGGACTGCAAGGAGATCCAACCAATCCATTCTAAAGGAGATCAATTCTGGGTGTTCATTGGAAGGACTGATGCTAAAGCTGAGACCGCAATACTTTGGCCACCTCATGCGATGAGTTGACTCACTGGAAAAGACTCTGATGCTGGGAAGGACTGGGGGCGGGAGAAGATGGGGATGACAGAGAATGAGATGGCTGGTTGGCATCACCGACTCGATGGACATGAGTTTGAGTGAACTCCGGGAGTTGGTGATGGACTGGGAGGCCTGTGGTGCTGTGATTCATGGGGTCGCAAAGAGTCGGACATGATTGAGTGACTGAACTGAACTGAACTGATGTAGTGTGTGGATAAAGGGCTTTGCACTGTGGTCAGAGATTGGATTAGTGCATCTATTCAGAGAGGAGAAGAGGCCAGCACTCATTTGTAACATGAAAATGGGGAGAGCCAGCACGGAGATGGGGGAAATGCAGGTTTAGTAATATAAAAATGGAGAAACCTTGTCTATGACACATAGCTTATGTAAGAAAAAAAAATCTAAAGAGGGCCTGTGATGTTCTCCAAGGGACAAGAAATACAGTTGCTGAGGTTGGAAAGACTGGAGAGGAATTTTTTCCTTCCTCTTCTTCCTCCTCCTCCCACTTTTCCTCTATTAAACTCCTAAAGTGAAACTGCTTAGAATACATTTTATTCAGTTCAATTTCTCATCATGAAAGTGAGACTGGAAAATCTTGTGGTAGCCCCCAAATCTCCTTGTCCTCATGAAACAGGATATAAGATTTTATTTTCAATGCTTTTCCAATTGAGAAACTGTATGCCTGTTATAGGCTTCCTGAGACCTTATAACATATTAGGAATTATTTTAGCTTTAAAGAAGCATGGTTGCTTAAAAAGGCAGCTTCTGCTACAGAGGCTTTCAAGATAGAAACCAATTTCAGGCAACAGATGAGCAATAATGCCTAGAAAACAGACACACATTAGATGTAAGACAGACAAAATCCAAGGGACAGTACCATCCAGGTATGCAACTTGCAGCAAAGTTCTTGTGTTGAAACTGCTTGACTAACCAACACTTGTTAGCACAGAAGTAAGCTTGTTCTTGGGTACTGACAGCAGAGAGCAGATGAAGCAGGAATATTACCCGAAACCAAAACAAAGAAGCAAGTAAACAAATCAAAATATCTCCGAGCTACCTAAAGGAAGAAAACCTGGAGAAGTCATATAAAGAGAAATTGAACTATAAGCAAAATTCTAAAATGAGCAATTTGTGGAACAATTGTATTCTGAGTATATTTCCCACTTGTTTGTATGGACACTTAGGAAATTCAAAGGGTCTGATAGATTTGACCTCTGTGATCTGTGGTATAATTCAGTGCTTGCTGGCATGGTAGAGATTGGTTCTCTGTAGAAACCTGACAATTAGCTCCTGTAAACTCTGGAATGAGAAATCGGGTTCTACGAAAATTTGTACAAAAAGAACTTGAATGTTTAATCCATTGAAGAAGGAGTCAGGAGCAGGAGGGTTGATGGACGAAATGAGGGAGCCACAGACAGAGGGAAGGAGAATTAACAATTTCCTTTGTGGCGCGAACACATGAGGCATTGATGAATTCATCTAATCATTTCAACAGCTTTGTGAAGAAAATATCACTGTCACTAGTTTACAAATAGAGAAATTATAATTTTTTTGATAGGCTAACTCAATACACAATAAGAAGTGGCCTTCTTATTGCATTAACTAGATTGCATTAGCTACAATTATAAATAATAAAATGCAGCTGAGATTATTAGGAAAACAATTGATAGACTCACATATTTCAGTTGTATTATACATATGTAGAGCCCACTGAATCACTGCCTCACCCACACATATATTTAGAGTCCCTAAATATATTCATATCTTTGGACCCAGTAATCCACTCACAAATTATCCCAAGCAAACAATTCAAAATCAGGAAAATGTCATTGCAGCATTATTCACAGTAGTGAGTAATAGAAACTATTTGTGTATCCCATAGCAGGGCATCTAATAAAATATGGGCATATTAACTCCATAGTATATTAAGTTGCCATTAAAGTAACAATTAAGTCACAATACAGAGAAAGTGGTATATAAAATTGTATGTTCTGATTATAAATAGGTACAAAATATATATGTGAATAGCACAGGACCAGAATAAAGAAAATTGTGGTACTAGGGTAGAGTAGTTATGAATGCATTAAAAAATCTTAACACCATTCTCATATTTTAAGGCTTTACTCATTTGAAATACCCACTCAATAGAAATACAGACTCACAAACACGATATATTTAGAATATGTGTTTACAAGGTTAAATGGTTTCCAGCACACACAATATTATTTTGTTACATTGTTAACTATTTGATAGTGGAGGAAAGAGTTTGGAGATGGAGATATACTTAGGATGATGCTGGGATAAAATACATATATATTTTAACAGAAGGTGGAATTCAGTTTCTTATAATGACAGTCCATGGAAAAATTAGGTAAGATTTCAAAAACAAGAAGACTTGTTTACATGATCACTAATGCACGTGATTTTAAACAGATCTATGATCAACAGTCTTTTCCTATTGTACCATAGCTTTCACCTTCTTACATTCCCTCTGTCCCATTTCCTAAGAGAAAAAAAAAAAGCTAAGGAAAATTGGCTAGCTGCAGAAATCTCCCTTTTCTTCATTAAGACATCACCCATCTCCCCAACAGGATCTCCTCCACCCCTGGGAAGCCATTAGTCTTACCAGGGCAGGGAGAAAGTGCTTTTGAAGAAGCAACAGCTAATTTTTGCTTGCTGATCTCTATCTAAGAATAAGGGTGAGCCAGCAAGTGTTCATCATTTGTCTCAGATGGTATCATACTCATCTCTCTCTAGTCTTGGTCTCACTCCTGGCCTTAGGCAGTAAATTTCTAGTATTTGCTGCTCCAAAACATCTCCTACCCTCTAGAAGATTAAGGGGTAAAAGCTACAGTGCCTATCTCCTGGTTCCGCAGCTCTTAGAAAGCAAACGAACTTCCTACCTTCCTGTGTCTGTAAATCTCACAAATCATTAGAAATTCACAAACCACATTCTCTGCCCCTCCCCCAGCAGTTGTTCATACATTTGTATATAAAGAGAAATGTAAAATTCAATGTAATTCAAGTACGGTTCAATCTCTTTTGGGTAAGCTGGCCTTTCTATAGCTTTCCTTTCCCACTCTTTCTCTCAACGTGGGGGTGTGTGTGTGTGCGCGCACACACACACACACACACAGAAGTGTGGCTTCAATAAATGCAGAAAAGAAGAAACAGTTTGCATTTCTAAATATGACTTTGTCTATCTCCTTTGACTTGTGGGGTAGATCTCCATGTTTATCTGGGTGCTCCTAACCCTGCTGACATACTAAAGTTTACCACTGGCGTGCATGTCATCTGTTATTTCTTGATCAATTCAAGTCGGGTAGACAATTTTGTTTAACTCGACCTCATCTTCCCTCCTGCTGACAGTGTACCCGTCTCAGAGGTCTGACAGTGATGCACTTTCAGCCTTGGGGTGTTGCAGCCCTCAGATCAGAATCATCTTCTCCTATGGCCCCAGTGACACATCCTCCAACTGTTTTAGGGTCCTATCCATGCCACACTAGAACTTAAATTCTAAGGCTTTCCTCCGATTGACCTTGTTACACTGTTAACTTCACTGTGATGCTGGCAAAGGGCTCCATATGAATCAGCTGCCTATCTTAGACACACCTCCTTCTCATGAATACAAACCTCATTCTCTGGACTGAAACTCCAAGAGAAAAGGTTGCTGCTGCTGCTGCTAAGTCACTTCAGTCGTGTCCGACTCTGTGTGACCCCATAGACGGCAGCCCACCAGGCTCCGCCGTCCCTGGGATTCTCCAGGCAAGAACACTGGAGTGGATTGCCATTTCCTTCTCCAATGTGTGACAGTGAAGTCGCTCAGTCATGTCTGACTCGTAGTGACCCCATGGACTGCAGCCTACCAGGATCCTCTGCCCATGGGATTTTCTAGGCAAGAGTACTGGAGTGACTTGCCATTGCCTTCTCCGAGAGAGAAGGTTGGGAGGCACCTATTAGATTGTGTCACTTTCACAGTCATTCTTATTTTGCAGAATTCTTCGGACTCAGCAAGAGGGCACGTCTTCCTTTTCTTTCTTGGTATCATAATCTCAATATCGGAGACTGAGCCTACATGTAATAAGTTGAAGCGTTTCCCCCCTATACAACAGGACTTCAGTTTTTGAGGCTGACCCTTGATAATCTAATCTTTATCAATCTACCCTTGATAAACCTAGAGGATGCTTTCTCAAAAAGTAATTGGGATTTCCTCTCATAACCATGACAAAATACAAGGATGGAGTATACAGCCTGGCACTCTCCTATTTTCCCCCAAACCCTAGAAAACTATAAAAAATAAATGAAATAACTATTTTGAGGAATTGGAATAGGTAGTACAGGGCTGTGATGACAGAGAAAGGAAACCAATAAGAGAAGAAAAACCTATATCTGGGTTCTTTGTTTGGAAGAGGTTTCTGGAAAGTGGGCACAGGAAAGGGAAAGTCAAACACAGCTTGATTGCCTCATTGAACTGAGGAAGTGATGATCACTGAGGATTCCAGGAATACGATGAAGAAGATGCTCAACAACATTAGTTACTAGGAAAATGTAAATTAAAACCACAATGCCACCAAAACAACTGATTATAGAATGCTGACAAGGATGTGTGGCAACTATAGCGCTCTTACCCTGCTGGTGGGAATATAAAATGATACAACCACTTTGGAAGACAGTTTCACAGTTTATTTTGTAGGTAAACATATGCTTAATATGCGGCTGAGCAATTTTACTGCTAGCTATTTACCCAAGAGAGATAAAAATATATGTCTACACAGAAACTTATATATCAATGTTCATAGCAACTTCATTCATAATTGCCTCAAACTGGAAAAAATTGTCCATCAGATGAACTGGAGAAAGCAAAATCTTGATACTGTCAAACAATGGAATTAAAAAATACAAGAGAAAGGGAAGAATTACTGAAACCATTACAACACCATGTAAAAATATTATGCAGAGCAAAAGAAGCCAGACACAAAAGTGAATATTGAGGGATTTCATTGTTATAAAACTCTAGGAAAAAAAAGATCTAAGGGTCAGAAAGCAGAACAGTATTTGCCTGGGATTGGGGTAGGGCAAGGGGGTGTCAACCGACTAGGAAGGACAATAGTCGAAATTTATATGGTAAAGAAAATGTACCAGGACTTTGTTTAGTGGTAATAACATGGCAGATAAATTTGTTTAACCTCATCCAAACATGGAGTTAAAGTGAGTGCTTGTTATTGTATATACATTATATCTCAATATAATATTGAGACTAAAATGAAATTTTAATTGGTGGCTTATTCTTTTATAATACCGGAACTGATCTCTTAAAAATAGTTTGTCATTAAAAATTTTTTTAGTAGTAATTTAGGTACATTAGGGAATGTGCAGATCTTGCATTTGTTTTAAAATAATCCAGTATTGGGACTTCCCCAGTGGTCCAGTGGCTAAGACACTCCCAATGCAGGGGGCACAGGTTTGATCCCTGGTCAGGGAACAAAGATCCCACATACAGCAAATAAGAGTTTGCCTGTTGCAACTAAGACCCGGCTCAGCCGAATAAATTAATTTAAAAACAAATCCAGTGTCTGTGGGAAAACGGTGTCCTAGAAAGTAATATGCTACCCATGTGCTTCTAATTCCTGAAGGCAGGTGGTGAGCCCAGGGGGTTGATTATGCTTTTCTATTTTTGAATATGTCTGTAATTTTTAAATTTAAAATGTTTTCAACATCTAGTGGATTGCATTTCTTTAAGACATTATTAACATATTAGTTAGCTTTAGATGTCTACTTTACTTACTCTTCACATCCTTATCCCCTGATTATGTGTAAAGTCTTTCTGTGTCTTTGTTATACTTTTCATGTTGTCCTTTACTTTTCTCCTTTCATCTCTTAAGCAACAACAACTTTCACAGAATCAGCCTGCATGACACATTTAAGTCAAGACCTGAGTAATTTGAGAGAAAATTAAACTTCTGAGTCTGGTCCTTTACATTCAATAATCATAAATTTCAGTAAGCCTGGCTTGCCGAAGAGAGGCCCCTTCAGGAACAAACAAAACAGCCAGGTATGGAGAAATGTCATTTTGTTAAGAAGTCTGCTTAACAGGATGATTGAAACAAACGGAACAAAGAAACCAATTCAACACAGTGAACACAGACAGTTCGAAACATTTAAAAGGGAAAGGAAACTGGACTTAATTATTTTCATCCTACCTTTTTTCCCTTTTAAGACATTGGGATTCTTGCTAACTTCAGGGAAAGTTGACTCCAGGGTTCTAGTCACAGGAGTGGGATTCTGGTCCACAGGTGCTGAGCCGGGTTCTGGCTAACACAGAGTGTGCACAGGCTCCATGCTGACATTATTTTTATAGATTTTATGGATTATTTTATAGATTTTTCAGTGAGAATGAAGCCCAAGATGAAGTCAGTCAAAGTGGAAACTGATTAAGGATGTAGACGCAGTGTTCAACTATGTAGGCAAGAATGCCCTTTAGAGAAATTAATGTCCCCTTCAGTTTCTCAGTGATGTATTAAACAGAATATAGCGCTTTCCCCCTATTCCTATTATGCCTAGAACTACCCGTTCTTTCTATGAATAAGACCCCAAACTGATTTTCTAATGAGCAAGAGTGGACCAAAAAACACGTATTAATTACCAACAAAGAACATAAGCTCTGCAATCACACTCTGATGGGATAAATTAGAACTTTGTTCTCCAGAACCCAGCCTATTATGGACAAACTGAGAATTGTTCTTAATGTTAAACTGGGACAATAAGGCATCAGGATATTTAAGAGTACACGCTGTACAGGGTCGACACACAATCCTATTATTGTAGAACTCCCATTTTCCTTTAGACACATTCCTTTTTCAAATATATCTTCTTGGGGACTTTTCTGATGGTCCAGTGTTCAGGACCCTGTGCTTCCAATGCAAAGGGCGCGGGTTCAATCCTGAGTTGGGGAACTAAGATCCCACATTCTGTGTGACATGATCAAAGAGTAAAAATTTTAAAAAAAGTACATCCTCTTATAAAACGTTTTACTTTAGGAATTAAAGAATAAAATTTTTAAAGTGTCTGACTACAGAAAAAGGGACAGAAAAATTCCTAGGATAGAAACACATTACACTCGTTTCTTTACCAAGATGCTTTATATTTAATTATTCCAAAGGAATTAACAGGTAAAGAGCACGATACATACATTAGTGTGTTTCTGGGATGTGGAGAAATGTAATTATCTTCTTTGCTTTTGGGAAGTTTATGTTACCATTTATGCAAAAAGATAATCATGTCCTAAGTAAAATGATATAAAGTTTTTCTATATATGTATGTATATTATATACATAGTGTGAGTCTATCCATCCATTTATCTAATGTGGTGCTCAAGTTCTTGGCAGTGAGGACCACAGTGCTGTGGGAAATGAATAAATTTATAAAGGATACATTGAAAAAGAAGGAAATGCTTTGTGAGAGCTAAGCCAGATCTCAAAAGATGAATACAATTCACAAAGTAACAGGAGGTAAATACTTCTGGGATGGGGGACAACAAAAACAAAGGTTAAGAATCAAGATGATCTACTGTGGGACCAAGGGAGAAAAACACTGGGCTAAGTCAGAGGAAATTAGGTTGGAGCTTGATTTGGGAAAGCCTTGAATGCTGGCCCTCAGGAACTTACACTTTATCCTGAGAGCAAGGCAGCCTCTGAAATGTTCTGAATAGAATGTGGGCACAATGGAGATGGTTTTTAAATAAAGGAGATACAGAAGTGATGCTGACTAGACAGAAGGCAAGAGACTAAAGAAGCAGAGGCTAAATCAAATTTTAAAAGTGTATTGACCTCAGGACTTCCCTGGCGGTCCAGCAGTTAGGACTCTGTGCTCCCAGTGCAGGGGGCACTGGTTCCATCCCTGATTGGGGAACTAAGATCCTTCATGCCATGTGGTATGGTCAAAAGCAAATAAATAAAATAAGCAGATGTTTAAAAAAACAAAACAAAACAGTATACTGACCTTAAGTGATGAACAAAGAACATGTCCAAGTAGTAGCAAACTCTTAATAAGATTAAATGCTTAGAGTCTACACACATTGGTGAATCTGGAAGCAAGTCAACATGAAACATTGACTGCATATGGCTTTAAGTTGTCTGAGAAAGACAGCAAAGCTTATCACGGGGTTGCAAAGCTACAAGCATCAGAGCAGGATGAGTTTGGTGTCCACCAGGCCCTGGAAGACACTCAAAGAAGACACAGAGGAAGTTCATTCATGGTAGATCCTGTGGAGTGGGGTCGGGTTTTGACAGGAAGACACTGGAGACAAGTGGATTCAGGCGAAGAGAAATCCAGGAAAACGTCAGGAGGCCAGCAGCGGAGAACACATCAGGGGATTCCGCATGTACCTGTCCCTACCTTTATAGAAGGTGGCACGTGCAGAAGGAGCGAATGACGGCATGTTTCCTGGAGAAAATTACTTCCACCCTTTCGGCTTCAGTTTCTTCATGGGACTGTTGGGGAGCTTCTGACAGAAAATGCCCGCCTTAGCCAGGAACGCGGAGAAGGAAATGGCAACCTACTCCAATGTTCTTGCCTGGAGAATCCCAGGGACAACGGAGCATGGTGGCTGCCGTTTATGGGGTCACACAGAGTCGAACACGACTGAAGTGACTTAGCAGCAGCAGCAGCAGCCAGGAACGACGATAACCACTTGCCTGAGTTGCCTCACAATAGGAGGTCTTGATAAAAAAAAACTACAGTGCTGCAAATGAAAAATAACTGGGAGGATGTGAGGCTCACTGAGAGGACGGAGGACATGCCAGCCCATAATATGTCTGCTAGTCTCCCAGAAGCCCTCACACTGGAGTCCATCTTGGCTGAGAGATGTCTGCGCCACCAGGAAGGACTCCAGTCAGACTAAACATGAGACAAGCAAGATGATTGGCTAGAGAAAACCCGGAAACTCACCCCATTACCGTAAAACCTGAGACTGTGAGCAGAGCAGTTCTCCTGAGTCCCCTTATCCTTCTGCTCTCCACCCAGGCATCCCTTCCCAATAAAGTCTCTTGCTTTGTCAGCAAGTGTGTCTCCTTGGACAGTTTATTTCTGAGTATTAGACAGGAGCTTGCTCTTGTTCTGTGGAAGAAGTCCCACTTCCTGCAATAGAACTTTATACTTTTAGCGTTTAAAATTCACACTGAAGACCTGTCCCAAAGTTGAATGATAATCACTCTGTAACTGAGAGCATTGAAATAGAGAAATTGTGGGGAGCAGTTACTGTGGGAACCATGAGAAAAGGTCTTGACAGCACTTTAGAGGTGATTGCAAAGTACCCAGCACAGAACAACAGACAGGATGCTCAGGTGAGGGTAGAAAGTAAGGGACACATGCTGAAGAAAATGTGTCACCAGACTTCTGACCGTAAGTGCATGACTTTGAGCTTTTTGATAGTAGTATAAGTGCCTGAAATCAAGCTTTTGATTGCCAAGGCATCCATTTCAAAAACATCCATCTCAGTAAACATTGCCAGGAGACTTCCCTGGTGGTCCAGTAGCTGAGATTCCATGCTCCCAACACAGGGGGCCTGGGTTTGATCCTCTCTCAGGGAACTACATCACATATGCTGCAATTAAGACTTGGAAGAGTCAAATAAATATGCAATATTTAAATATAATATATACATTGCCAGTTGTGTGCTCGCTAAGTCACTTCAGTCGTGTTTGAGTCTTTGCGATCTATGGATTCTAGCCTTCCAGGCTTCTCTATCCACAGGACTCTCCAGGTAAGAATACTGGAGTGGGTTGTCATGCCCTTCCGCTCCCTCCAGGGGATCTTCCTGACTCAGGGATTGAACCCGAGTCGCTTGTGTCTCCTGCATTGGCGGGTGGGTTCTTTACTATTAGTGTCACCTGGGAGGCCTGTAACTGTGTGACATAGCTCCTGAAAAAGCAACTAGATAAGAAACTACACTGTCCCACTCATGAAGGTACCCTTCTAGAAAGCACTGGGTGATGTAGATAACTACAAGCTTGAGTGATCCTGCTTTTCCTTTCCCTATCCTGCATCCTAATTCTGGCTTTTATGCTTTAAATTTGCTAATAAAGAATAAACCTGTGAAACCCTAATCATACCCACCCGCCTTGGACCCCATAAGGATGGAGTCTCAGGTCCGTACTTTTTCTCCCTCTAACTACCCTTGACCTCAGTGTCTGGTTCTCTATGTGCCCGCCAGGACCTGTGAGTAATAAATCTTATTCTTCAAAGTTTCCTGATGGTTTTTGCTAAGATGTATCTTGTGATCATAACAGGAACCACGTGGGCTGGTCAAGCCACAACTCTGGGTCCAGTTGGGGTAATGTCTGTGGGGGCTCAATACAAATAGTTATACAGGTCCAGACATTCTTAGCCTATCAATTCACTATCAATCACTATAAGTCAGCTGAGACCAAACAAGACAAATCCCCAGAAGACTGGACAGAAAAGCCAAAGGCGATTATTCTCATATTTTTATATGGTCAAGGAATCAGGAGAATATTACTTCCTTTGAGACAAAAAGGGAAAGGTGTGTATATATTTCAAGAAATACGGTATATAGATCTGTGTTTCAGAGATGCTGAATTTGGTGTGAGTGGGACTCGTTCAGAAATAGAAACAATAAGTTACATAGAAATTAAGGTTTGGAGAGAATTTAAAGATTAAAATATAAAGATGACCTATCTGTGTAACAGCTGGGAAAGTGACTTGAGAAGAAAGATGTAGAAAAGGAAGCTAAGACAGTATAAGACAGGAGTTGAAGACTCAATTTTAGGGAATCATTATTTCAGGAGTCAGGAGGTAGAAAAGAAGAATCCAGCCAAAACCTAGGAACCAGCAAGAGAGAGCAGAAGAACTCAAAGATGCTGAGATGTTGACAGCAATGTTAAGAAATTGCCTCAATTTCTTTCAGGTAGAAAAACTAGAAAGAAAAAAAAAACAAAACTCAGGTTAGGAAAAAGAAGGGTTCATTGATAACCTTTAAGACCAATGTTTCAGGATAATGAAAGAGAAGGAGATGCTAATGACAGTGAATCAAGGATGATGAGAGGAGATGTCAGGTAAGGGCAGAGGTGCTGGTGAATCTGACAAAGAGGAGGAAGCAGGAAGATACATGGGAGCTGGAGGAGACAGTGCAAGGCATACAGCACACAGATGGCACTGGAACCTTTTTGAATGAGTAAAAGGAGACAGGCAGGTGAGCTCAAGAAAATATTTTACACTTCTTAAGAAAACAAATTTAATTAAACATTTTTATTGAGATACAATTAACATACAGCATTATATGAGTTTCAAGTGCACAACATACTGACACAATATTTGGAAAAACTGCAAAATGACCACTACAATACGTCCAGTTAACATCTGTCACTATACATACATACTATTTTTTTTTTTTTGGCTGCACATGAGGCTCCTGGGATCTTAGTTCCTCGACCTGGGTTGGACTCAGGTCCTTGGCAGTGAAAGCACAAAATCCTAACCATTGGGCTGCCAGAGAAGTCCTCTCCCCCTAATTTTTTTCCTATGGTAAGAAAAAATTAAGTTTTAATGCTTAAAATACTAGGATTAAAAGTCAGGAAATAGGCTAAAAGGGCAGATGTCAAAGACCAGAAATAGGATGAGAGTCCAGATGGAAATGTGAATATCTTAGCCGAAGGGGCATTTCTTCTCCAGACACAGAGAGAGGGATGAGAAAAGGGGCAGAATAAGGATAGATGTGTAGAGAGACCCGAGGAAAGATGTGTGGGCTCTAGGTTTCTCAGAGAAGCAGGTGATAGGATATTCACCTTTGAGCAGAAAGACCATGTACAGAATTAGGGGTGGAAAGTGAAGGGGAACTTCTGGCAAAGCTTTGGTGAAGAGTGGACTAAGCCATGATGAAAGACAGACAGGAAGCATGCTGAGGAGCCAGGAAGAGCCACAGCTACATTGAGTCTTGTCTACAAGCCTCGTGGGTTTGTCCGATGATGTCTCGTGACACTGAAACCTGAGAAGAGGAGAGCTTCAGGGAGGGTGAGAGGGCATATCCACATGAAGGAGCAAGAGTGGCTGGGGCATCAGAAAGGGTAGGTAGCAGAGAGGGGTCTGGACAAAATGCCTGGTGTGGCCAGAAGGCAACCCACAGCAAGGACTCCATGGGAGACAGAGAAGAAAAAGAATTCACAATTCACGAGGAGAGATTTTGAAGACAAGGGGTGTGGGAGAACAAAACCTCTCTGCTTGGTACAGGTCCCTCTGCCAAAGGAACAAGCATAGTTTTGCTCCCTGTGTTACAGAATAAAAAATGAAAATGTTTGGAAAATATTTTGGATATATATAGAAGGCCCCATGTAGTTCTAAGAGGCAAGAACAGTGTGCTTGTAACTTTCATTGTAGACCACAAAGAACAGGGCCACACAAGCAGGAATTTAAAAAATGCTTTTGATACTATTGAATCAGTGATAAATCAAACACGGAATAAAAGCTACTTTCCTTTCCAGGCTGTGTACATGAACTAACAGGGCAGATTGAATAGTATGATTTAAGTGAAGATACTGCTTTATGCTCGGAAAGAAAGGTTTCTGTAAATATTTACAGGCAAAGAGCATTCTCAGATCAGTGAATACTTATCTATTGCTTCCTGATATCATAAAATTTTTTTTCAAATGGAGACAACATTAGGATTTTGGTAACTTTCAATCCTTCATGGGACTCACGAGCAAGACCCAGAGGATAAATTGGAGTATCACATTTGTGAAACTTGGTTTCATGACTAAGAAGAAAATGTTATCTTTATAAGTGTTTCCTGTATATATACACACACATTAAAAAATTGTTCTGATATGTAAATGACTTTGACCTATCACCCAAGATTCTACTAAGATTTTATCCTACTGATGAACTTACTGAAATGCTCCAGAAACTTCTTCAAAGGGAAAGAAAGATATCTGATATATCTCCAAAGATTCTCATTCTAGAGGCCTAAGACTGGGCACAAGAATCTTTAGTTTTAAAAAAAATCTCTAAAGGAATACTGAAAGAGTCATCTGCTGGTAAGGATTCACTATAATTAACAAACTGCAGAATAAATATATTTTGATTGACATTGTACAAAATTTAAGAGTAAACTGGCATTGCTCAACTCCAGTCCCAGATATAAAACTAACTTGTTATTTCATTTGGAAACCTAACATACATGGCTTTGGTTCTATTTATTCCTCTTTAAGAATATAAATAGGACTAAAGATAATTAGACCATAGACTAGAAATTAATTTACTACTTTATAGTCTTCCTTTCTCATATGATTCCGTTCCATTGACCACAATAGCATTGATATGTGCTGAGATCACCTTCAGTATATTGCCACAGGAGAGAATTCACATTTCCCTCTCTTGGAATAGGCAGCAAGGGAAACAAATGCAAGAAAAGAAGTGTGAATTAAATGGGATCTGGGAGTTTAGCAGACTGTGGACAAAATTCATTGTGTTATTTCTTTTGATACTCTTGTAAGTTTGTTGAGATAAAAGTCAAAGTTCTCAGGGTGGCCTGTATTTTAAAAAGGGGTAAGAAAAAGGAAGAACAACAGAGGTGAGGTTGAAAAGCTTGAAGAGGCAGAGCAGACAGGACAGCGGCTCCTTTCAGCTCAATTCAGAGTTGCCTCAGTGCCAGCTCCATACTGGCTCCCAAACTATGACCTTCTGCTTTTCAGACATGGAAATCCATGTAAGATACAAAAAAATAAAAGAAAAAAGAAAAAAACACCATAAAAATTCAGAAAGAAAGAAAAACCATAAGGAAAAAATCCAACCAACCTACAACAAAAAACAAAATCATGAAATAAACACTCCTAGCATTTTTTAATGACAATTGCCAAAATCTGCTAACTTGAATCAATCTACTTGTATTTATTGGGCACCTATTTGGAGGAGCACTTCCCAGATGGCTTAGTGGTAAAGAATCTGCTGCCAATGCAGGAGACGCCGGAAACACCAGTTTGATATCTGGATTGGGAAGATTTCATGGAGAAGGAAATGGCAGCCCACTCCAGTATTCCTGCCTGAAAAATTCCATGGACAGAGGAACCTGGTGGGCTACATTCCATGGGTTTGCAAAGAGTTGGACACAACTGAGCACACACACACATGAAGTCTTCTGAGCAATGTTAGGGGACAGCAGGGGGAACCGAATAAATATAGTCTCTATGCTCATAGGTTACTTCAGATATTTTGTAAAAAAGTACGCCTGGTATTGTTTTGAGGTTATAATTCAGTCCTGGTGTATTAAAAAGAAAAGCCAGGAAAAGACTATCTACACACTGGGAGAAAATATTTGCAAATGATGCAAACATCAAGGGCTTAATCTTCAAACTATACAAACAGCTCATACAGCTCAATAACAAACAACAACAACAATAACAAAAATCAAAGAATAGGCAGGAGATCTAAACAGACATTTCTCCAAATAAGACATATAGATGGCCAGTAGGCCATGAAAAGATGCTCAACATTGCTAATTATTAGAGAAACATAAATCAAAACTACAGTGAGGGTACAACTTCACACCAGTCAGAATGGCCATTATCAAAAGTCTGTAAATAATAAATGTTAGACAGGGTGTGGAGAAAAAGGAACCTTCCTACACTGTTGGTGGGAATGTAAACTGGTACAGCCACTATGGCAAACAGTATGGAAGTTCCTTAAAAAACTAAAACTAGAGTTACCCCCAGTCAGTCAGTCAGTTCAGTCACTCAGTCGTGTCTGACTCTCTGAGACCCCATGAACTACAGCACGCCAGGCCTCCCTGTCCATCACCAACTCCCGGAGTTCACTCAAACTCATGTCCATTGAGTCAGTGATGCCATCCAGCCCTCTCATTCTCCGTCGTCCCCGTCTCCTCCCGCCCCCAATCCCTCCCAGCATCAGAGTCTTTTCCAGTGAGTCAACTCGTCGCATGAGGTGGCCAAAGTATTGGAGTTTCAGATTCAGCATCAGTCCTTCCAATGAACATCCAGGACTGATCTCCTTTAGAATGGACTGGTTGGATCTCCTTGCAGTACAAGGGACTCTCAAGAGTCTTCTCCAACACCGCAGTTCAAAAGCATCAATTCTTTGGCGATCAGCTTTCTTCACACTCCAACTCTCACATCCATACATGACCACGGGAAAAACCATTGCCTTGACTAGACAGACCTTGGTTGGCAAAGTAATGTCTCTGCTTTTTAATATGCTATCTAGGTTGGTCATAACTTTCCTTCCAAGGAGTAAGCGTCTTTTAATTTCCTGGCTGCAATCAGCATCTGCAGTGATTTTTGGAGCCCAAAAAAATAAAGTCTGACACTGTTTCCACTGTTTCCCCATCTATTTCCCATGAAGTGATGGGACCAGATGCCATGATCTTTGTTTTCTGAATGTTGAGCTTCAAGCCAAACTTTTCACTCTCCTCTTTCACTCATATTGTAGAGTTACCATATGATCCTACAAGCCTACTCTTAGGTATATATCTATACAAAAATCTAAATAAAAAGATACATGCAACCCTATGTTCATGGTAGCAGTATTTACACTTGCTAAGGCATGGAAGCAACCCAAATGTCTACCAACAGATGAATGGATAAAGAAGATATGGTACATATACACAATGGAATATTACTCAGCCATAAAAAGGAATGAAATAATGCCATTTGCAGAACCATGGATGGATCTGGAGATTATCATACTAAATGAAGTATGTCAGACATAGAAAGACAAACATATGATATCACTTATGTGTGAAATCTAAAACATGATACAGGGGAATTCACTGGTGCTCCAGTGGTTACAATTCAGTTCTTTCACTGCTATTGGCCTGGGTTCAATCCCTGGTCAGGGAACTAAGATTCTGCAAATTGCATGGTGTGGCCAAAAAAAAAAAAGATGCAGATGAACTTATTTATGAAAGAAAAACAGACTCACAGACATAGAAAGCAAATTTATGATTATCAAGGAGAAAGAAAGGAGAGGGGTTAATTAGGAGGCTGAGATCTACAGATACAAATGACTACATATAAAATAGATAATGTCCTACTATATAGTACAAGGAATTATATTCAATACCCTGGAATAACCTATAATGGGAAAGAATCTGAAAAAGAACACACACACACACACACACACACACACACGTATAACTGAATCATTTTGCTGTACAGCAGAAACTAACACAACACAGTAAATCAACTATACTTCACCAAAAAAAATCAAGATACTCCCAATATTTTACTAAAACCTGAATAAGTAGCTATCACACCCAATTGGAAAGGCTGAAAAGTGTCCTGACAAGAACCAATACCTTTTGGGTTAATTCTGTTATATTGTCAAGGTTAAAGGCTTCTATATAGCATCCTATAACCATCATGTATAACCATTCTAGAAAACAGACACATTACACCAGTGACATCTCATACCTACTAAAGTCTGCGGATAAAAGACTGTCCCTGCTTAAGTGAGGCAAGCTTACAATCATTACCAGAATTCTAAGTTGGCTTTCAATTAGCTGGAAAATAGGTTCTTTGTATTTACAATAATCTCTGCAACAGTAACATTCAAACGTTTTTTTGCTTCTTATCCACAATCAGATATGTATTTCTTATATTGCAACCCAGTGTACCCATGTACCTGTGTACACAAATGCATATCTAAAACTGCAACAGATGTTTCCTGTAACAATATTTATTCTCAGAATGCAGTGTTCTTAGACATTTTGTTCCATTTATCTTCACTGGTAAACTTTGTTCTTTGGGGTTGTTTAGGCCTGCAGAAAACTGAAAAGAAACTACAGGGAATTTGCCTGCATCCCTCTCATCACCACCCCATCCTCCATTTCCCTTATAAGTAACATCTTGCCTGAGGGTGGTGTATTTGTTAAAATTAATAAACACATATTTGTACATCTTTATTAACTAAAATCCATTGTGTCCGTTAGGGTTCACTCTTTGTGTTGTACATTTAATGGATTTTGACATTGTACAATGGCATATAATGGAGATGGAAATGGCAAACCACTCCAGTATTCTTGTCTGAAAAATTCCATGGACAGAGGAGCCTGGGGGGCTACAGTCCATGGAGTCGCAGTCAGACATGACTAAACACATGTATTCACCATGACATTATCCAACAGAATAGTTTCACTGCCCTAACCCCGCCCCCTCACCCGAGCTCTATTTATTTATTACTCACTCCTTCCTCTCCCTGAATGCTTGGCAACCACTAATATTTTTACTGTCTCCTTTGTTTTACTGTTTCCAGAAAGTTGTGTATTTGGAATCTCACAGCATGCAGCTTTTTACACGAGCTTATTCCACATAGCACTACGCATCTGAGATTGCTCCATGACTTTGAGAGCTCTTTCTCTCTCTTGCTGAATAATATTCCATTGTATGATGATGTACCACAGTTTGATATTATTCACTGCACTCTTCCATTAAAATATTTGGGCTGTGAATTACGTAAATAAACTGATTTCAGAGGCTATGAATGAGCCATATCTGTAGTCTGGGGACTATTTGCCTACAATATGACATTAAGTTCTTGCTGGACACAAAGGGACAAACAGCTTGGTTCCTATTTTAGGAGCTTAGAAAGTTACTGGGAAGGAAAGGCGTGATCTTTGAGATGTTGCTGCTGTTGTTCAGTTTCTAAGTTGCATCCAACTCTTATTGACTGTGGACTGCAGTGTGCCAGGCTCCTCTATCCTTCACTATCTCCCAGAGTTTGCTCAAATTCACATCCATCATGTCAGTGATGCTATCCTCTATGAAATGCTTAGTGACAAAAAGGTAAGAAAGAATAGAACAGAACTAAAAATCCATTAGTACTCTTGAGGAATATGAAGAACTGTCAAGTGTCCTGTGAGAGCAGGACCTTATTGTCATTTACTAATCAGCAGATGGGGGATAGTACTTTTAGACACCTCAAGTTTCCTCATCTGTAAAATTTATATATTAGTAACATCTACTATATTAGTAATATTATATTATATTAGTTATGTAAATATTAGAATGTATATATTAGTAATATAGTAAATAGTAATAAAAACATATTAGTAATACATATTTATATAAAAATATTACTAATGTATATATTTATATATAAATATTATATATATATATATAATTCAGAATATCATATTAGTAATATCAGAGAAGTAATATCTTCTCCGATGGCTCAGCTGGTAAAGAACCCACCTGCAGATACAGGAGACACAAGAGACATGAGTTTGACCCTTGGGTCAGGAAGATCCTCTGGAGAAGGAAATGGCAACCCACTCCACTATACTTGCCTGGAGAATTCCACGGACAGAGGAGCCTGCCAGGCTACAGTCCATGGGGCCGCAGAGAGTCAGGCATGACTGAGTGTGCGTGTGCACACACACACACAAAATCTATTGCACTGAGTACTTATGAGAAGTAAATGAATCCTGCACACACAGAGCTAAGAAGAGGATCTGGCACATAAGACTTCAACAAATATTAATCTATTATTGTTATCAGTCACTCTATCTGTGCTGGAATACAGAAAAATCTCAATACTTGACATACATTTTTTAAAAGCTGGAGGATTCCACTTTTCATAGGCTTAATTTGGTTTGTGGAAGCTTCTGAGAAAATCCAAGATGTGAGCCTTGAAGAACATACATAGTTTGGAAAATGAAGAGAGGAATAAGGATAAAAAAGACTGAGGATATAACACAATACTGGGCTGAGAAGTAGAAAAGTAAAAGGAACATTTGGAGGACAGTGGTCAATTTGATTCAAGTAGAGAGTTAGGAGTCAGGAATGAGAAATGGAAGCTGACTGCCATTTAGAGATGCTGGTGACCTTTGCAAATGACGAATATCTCAACTTCGTCTTCCAATGGGCAGGAAAGGAAGACTTCAGTTACCTAAGCAGAGAGAATAAAGTTCTAATGCCCTCAAGCATCTACTGTATGTAATGACTTAACTTCTCTTCCACATATTTTGGAACAGTACCAGTTACACTTGGAGAACTGAGACAATAGATTCAAATAAAATTCTGTGTTCTGTGGGTGAGAAAGTTGACCCACTGTCTAACAGTGTAGCCATCTTCCACATAAGAATGGTTTAATTTTAAGTGTAAAGAATTAAAAAATAATTTCTTCTAGTCTTATTAGTTAAATTTCAAGTGTTTAATTACCACAAGGGCTTAATGGCTACTGCACTGATGTAGAACATTTCCATCATCATATAAAGTCTCTTGAGGGACTTCCCTGGTTGTCTAGTGGTTAAAATCTCACACTTTGTATGCAGGGCGTGCAGGTTTGAGGTCCGAGGAACTAAGATTCCAAATGCCGCATGGCTGGCAAAAAATCAAATTAAGGTTCTTGGGAGAAAGAAGGTTTAGAGGCTAGAGAAGCACCTATAAGAAGGGAAAAATGGGATGAAAGGTAGAGGTAAGACACACAGCCAGTAAGATGAAGTGCAGTTTATACTAAAATAGGAGACACTGGTAGATGTATACGGAGAGCGGAAGGCTCCAGACAAGAGGATGAGAAAGGCTCCAGAGGATGAGAAAGGGTTCAGACAAGAGAATGAGAAATATGGCAGTTATGAGAAATCTTGGGAACAACTGAGCTACAAGAGCCCAGGAGGGACACAGGATAATGGCAGAACAAAGGCTTACTTGGTTACGTAAGCAGCAGAGGACAAGTACAAAACTAAGAATTTGAAACAGAAGATGAAGACACACCTGTGAAGTGACGATAAGCTTGAGCAGAATCAAAAAACAACCATGGAGAAAAAAGAAGTTAGACTGGACTAGAGTTTTCACACAGTGGATTGAGAATAAATGTACTTAACTGAAAATCAAAGTCAGTAAAATTATTTTGAGAAAGCCAACTTGATCATTTCTAGGTGCCAAAACATTTGATAACTTTCACATCCATTAATCAAACAGCTATTATTTATTGGATACTAATACACCAGGCTTTCTGAGCAAACATAACGAAATTGAAAGTCTCAATCTGTAGAAAGAACTTAGAGAACAACACAAATAAATGCTCAGTTATGGAGTGCAGCTTAAACATGTTATCTCAAATTAGGAGTGGCAACCCTCTGGCACTCAGGCTGATACCTACAAGTTTCAGTAGATACCATGAATCAATCTTGACATTCTTTCTGGTTGAGCCCAAAGAAGCCTCAGGATGCCTTTCAACACAAGACTCATTATTTCAATCTACTAGTTAGTATGAAAAATAAAAACTATTTATAAATCCAGCATAGATGGTATTAGAATTGTATAGTGAAAGAGGAAGCCCGTGATAAAGCTGCAGATTTATTTTACTATAATATATTCATCTCACTGTTTGAAAACCAGAGTTAATCACTCATCAGAAAGAAAGAATAGACTGCAATAGGTGGTGTCAGCACTTTTAAATATTTAACTCCTAATCCAGGAACTTTTCCTTATTTGAGCAACCCATAAACAAAGCATATTAAGAACTGCAAATTAAGATTAACTAAGAAGCACATACTCAGTTCAGTTCAGTCACTCAGTCGTGTCCGACTCTCCGCGACCCCATGAATCACAGCACGCCAGGCCTCCCTGTCCATCACCAACTCCCGGAGTACACTCAAACTCATGTCCACAGAGTCGGTGATGCCATCCAGCCATCTCATTTCCGTCGTCCCCTTCTCCTCCCGCCCCCAACCCTTCCCAGCATCAGAGACTTTTCCAGTGAGTCAACTCGTCGCATGAGGTGGCCAAAGTATTGGAGTTTCAGCTTTAGCATCAGTCCCTCCAATGAACATCCAGGATTGATCTCCTTTAGAATGGACTGGTTGGATCTCCTTGCAGTATAAGGGACTCTCAAGAGTCTTCTCCAACACCACAGTTCAAAAATAATCCCAATAAAGTTTATTCCATTGTTCTCAGCTTTTCAGTAAGTATGCAATAACAAAGCTGTCAGAGTAAGAAGATAAATCTTGCAATTTCTCTCCAAGGAATGTAGGAGGAAGAAAATAGATATATTAGTTATTTAAAGGACACATTAATCCCACAAAGCAACCAAGAGTAGTGGAGACAGATGATATTTTTCATGTAATTTTGCTTTATTTTAATAAAAGGCAACCTACCACTGTGAACATTTTCTGAGGTCCAGTGTCCATACTTTAAATCACAGAACCAAATGGGAGTTAAAATGGTTTTATCATGAGATTTAGTAGCTAATACATATTTCTGACTGAGAAAAAATATTAGAGTATAAAAGGCAATTAAAGAAGAAAAGGGATTCTCAAATGCCTATTCTGGTAGCAATCTTGATGAACAGTTCATATAAGCTGCTGACCTTTCTGTGTTGAATCATCGGGGCTCATAACTGCTGAGACCACCTTGTTAGTCAGTCATCTCAGTTCTTAATTCAAGGCTCTGCAGTGGAAAAATTTTGGCAAGGTGGTTGGTACACCTTGGTTTCTCTCAATGTACTGGAAACATTCCAAATTGAGTGCAATAGTATGAGTCTATTGTTTCCATTTTCTCAACATTCTGTATAAATTCAGATAATTTTATAATGGCAATAAAATTATAGAAAGAACATTGAGACTTTTAGGTATTCCAGCTCCTCTTCATGTTCCACTGTAAAATGGTTGGCTCCAAAATAATTTATCTGGTATAATGTCATTAAATAGAAGTTTAATGGATTTGAAATAGTATTTTGTTGTTGTTCAGTTGTCCAGTTGTGTTTGACTTGTTGCGACCCCAATGAACTGCAGCACACCAGGCCTCCCTGTTCCTATCTCCTGAAATTTGCCCAAGTTCATGTCCATTGTATTGGTGGTGCCATTCAACCATCTCATATTCTAATGTCCTCTTCTCCTTCTGCCCTCAATCTTTCTCAGCATCAGGGACTTTCCCAATGAATTGGCTGTTTGCATCAGATGACCAAAATACTGGAGCTTCAGTTTCAGCATCAGTCCTCCCAGTGAGTGTTCAGGATTGATTTCCCTTAACATTGACTGATTTGATCTCCTTGCTGTCCAAGGGGCTTTCAGGAGTCTTCTATAGCACTACAGTTCAAAGGCATCAATTCTTTAGCACTTAACCTTCTTTATGGTACAATAATTATGCATGATATGTTTATACATGTATATACTTGAAGTTGATATACTTGAAATAGTATATACATATATAAATACATCATGCATAAATATTGGTTCAAATATACCTATGGCGTTTCTTGTGAAAGGGCCAATTTTATTCTTAAATCCTTTAAAATATAAAAAGTATAGTATTATGATATCCTTCCCTTGCAAATGTTGTAAGCAAAGGTTAGCAGCTTTAAGGGATCGTCATTTTCAAAACTGCAAATTCATAATTCTCTCTCAGTTTCCTAAGTTATTTTGAAATGCTAAAATTTGAGAACCATCGCTATAGAAGAAAATAACTCTGATGTAGGCAATCATCAAAAAACATTTCAAGGATATGTCTTTTAGAAATAAAGCAAAGAAAGTACAATGAAGTACTTCATTGAGAAAATGAAGTACAATGACTACAATTAGAAAAAGCATTTTAGTAATTTTTTTTTTAATTCAGGTAAGCAATAATTGTTCATTATAAATTATAAAATTTTAAAAATCACTTATAATCCAAACATCGATATTTTTATGTATCAGCTCTTTTTCCTTACATTTTTTACTATTTATTTTTCCCAAAAAGGGGTGGCATTAAATCAATTGTTTCATTTCATGCTATTTGGGAAGACTTTAGAAAGACTGTCTATACAGAGAAGATATTTCAAGATGACACTGATATTATGCCTGATTGTTCAAGTTAATGAATTAACTTTAGAGATGAGAAGGCAGCCAGGCACAAAATTCTGAGAATAAAGTGAGATGAAGGCAGATATCCTCACTCTAAAGCATTACACCAAGGCTGAAACTGGCCCATGGCCATGTGTATGAGTACATCCGAAGTATATTTAATCTTTGACTCTACAAAAACATCTTGAAACCAAGGAGCTCAAAAAGCCTTTCTTAGAAAGGCAGGAAGAGATGAAAGTATGATTATCCCTTATTCAACAGATGGGAAATAACCAGGCTTAGCCGACAGTCCAGGAGGTTAAAGGGATCAGAGTTTCTGAAGCTGACGTGAACTCTACTGTTAGATCCTGCACATTTTCAAGAGAAACAAGAATTGGTTTGACTTGACGTTACTTGGCCTTTTGGCCTGCAAAAATACTAAGGCAGCCCGACATTTCGGCTACAAATTTTGCAGCTGGGTAATAAGTGGGGTCTGGGAGACCTTACTATACTTGGTTCAGCTCCTGAGTGCCTTTTGAGATCAAGACAATAGAACTTATAATTAACAAACCACCATAAGTCTCAAAAGTATGACACATGAATAGAATTCTTCCTTTTTCTCTTTCCCTGCATAGGAACATAAAAATAGAACAAGTAACTAGTATATTTGCACATCTACTCACACAAACTTAAAAAAATTACACCAAGAGATGGAACTTGGCAAGAACAACGCCTACTATGAGATGAATCATTTTTGTTTTTCTCTAATATTGAAGTTTCTTGCTGATATGAAAGAGTCAACCTAAACTTGTTAGAAAGGCATCGGTTCCAAACTGTTCTTTCCTTTTCATTCCCAGTGTAACAAATCCAGCTCAGGGTCTTATTACTTCTCCTGGGCTGCAAGATACCTGCTCTGAGTTACCCTCCCTACTCATTCCTTGATTTAAATCAATTCACCCTTGGATGCCAGGTAAGCATTCTGAGACACCTTCCTGGTCATGTGAATTCCCACCTCCAAAATAATACATGACTCACCATGAAAAGAGAAATTGGGAATTGAGCAATCAAGGTCCTTCAAAATCTGACCTACGCCTACCTTCACCATTCATTTTTCCTTTCCAATCCTTTGCAATCTGGACTTCCAAAAGTAGATTTTTTACCCTTCCTTTATGTGCTTCAGGCTTTTCTGGTTCTGTTCTGTTCTCATGCTACTCTCTCCAGCAAAACTGCACTGCAACTGCCTTTCAAGGTTCTATCTCCACCAAGCCCAGCCATAAAAAGTAAGCCCTACTGACTTACAACCAGAAGCAACAGTCCCCTTCTCTGATCCTCCTTTGAAACTTTCCTTGATGCCTGGTTGATAAAGTTTGCCTTACTCTTTAAATGTGTCTCATTTTCTGCTGCTATGAAGGTAAAGCACAAAATGCTTAAGTGTACCTGTAACAAATCTAGATCATTTTTTGACAACAGATTTTCTGGGATCTATATACAGAGGCCTCTGTCTCTGATGGGGGAATCAATTTCATCTCCTCCTCATCTGCAACCAGAGTCCACCTCTTTCCCTATCAAAGAGGCAATGACCTCTATCAGTCACTGATACCAAGCATTGTTATAAACGATCTAACTCAGCATCATATGCTACTTAGCCTCTTATCTTCAGATGAATCTGTGAAGTGTGTTATGATAATTTCTGCAATGAACAAAATGCTGTCTTATGAATCACTTCACTTGATTTTCAGAAGTCTGATATAGGATGATGTGGCCATCCCATACTACTGAGGAGAAAAACGAGGCTCAATGAAGGTAAGTGCCTTGTCTGTAGTAATGAGGTAGAAAAAAATTTTAGTGGTGGAAGGAAAAGCAGAAAGATGATCACATATATCTGCAAGTTTATGCTGAGTGTAAGACTGATAAAGCAGAGGGAAATAAGGAAAAATATCTAAGATGTATTGAATGCTTACTAAAGGGCTGGCACTACATAAAGACTCTGCATGTAACAATCTAATTAACTTTACATAATAGTATTTATGGGGTGCTTCTAACTACAGAGTACAGATGAGAAAACAAGATCAGAAAATTAGCTTTACCATGGTGGAACGGGGATTTGAATTCAGATCATATAGCATTAAAGCCCACATTTCAAATGTTTATGCCAATACTTTCCAAAATTTAATGTGTGACTTAATGTGAATTACCTGCAGAATTTGTTATCAACCAATTTTGATTCAGTAGGGTTGATAGGGGGTCTGAGATGTTGCATTTACAAGTTCCCAGGTGACGCTGATGAACAACGGACCACAGTTTGAGTACTAGTATCTCTGTACTCCTCTCAGAAAGTACTAGAGTTAGCAACTCGAGCATCTGATATTCCAGTTCTGGGGACCAGCTGAGAGACGTAGAAAGAAGGATGGATAAAGGCTCTTGCCTCTGTCTTAGCCAAGCCTACTGCTGAAGCTTCTCTGAGTGTCCCTCCCTGTACTTTGTGCTATGCTCCTTGGCTTCCAGCTTTAACTCTTCCCTTCCTTGGTTTCTCATAAGAGTATTCTCATCTTGAAGCACATTAAACATGGCTTCAGATGATACTTAATGATATTATTCAGTACCACAATATTTTCTTGTCTGGAACACAATTCTATCTACAGTCACCTTACATGCATTTTATAATGCCCTGACTTTATTCTTTGATTAGATATACCAACTCATATGAAAGTCTCTAACTATCTGTATTTACATCATGAAGTACCGTTTTGTATTACGTTTGTAAGGAAATAAATATAATGTGTTAGCTACTTTTTTTTTTATAGGAGGGAGATCTCCAACACAAGTCACACAAGTTGTAAATATGGCATTTATTCATCCATTTATTCACCCATCATTTCCAGCAGCTATAGTGTACCAGGCACTGTGCTAGGTTTGCCCTCAGGATTCTTGTGCTTCATTTGGAAGTCAAAACCTAATGCATTTTAATACATTATTTTTAAATTGCATGCATGATGCTACAAAGCACAGTAATTTAATTAAATAAATTTAGCTTACTTATTTTTAACTGTTCTAGTGTACTTGTTCAGCTACTCTGATATAATGTGGTAATTAATGTCACTTTCCAATATAAAAACTCATTACAATAACTGAACCTCTGCAGATATTTGTTTTATAATGTGCCCATGCACACACACAATCTCCCCTCACCTTTCAGTTCAGTTCAGTTCAGTTCAGTTCAGTTCAGTCGCTCAGTCGTGTCCGACTCTCCGCGACCCCATGAATCACAGCACGCCAGGCCTCCCTGTCCATCACCAACTCCCGGAGTACACTTAAACCCATGTCCACAGAGTCGGTGATGCCATCCAGCCATCTCATTCTCTGTCGTCCCCTTCTCCTCCTGCCCCCAACCTTTCCCAGCATCAGAGTCTTTTCCAGTGAGTCAACTCGTCTCATGAGGTGGCCAAAGTATTGGAGTTTCAGCTTTAGCATCAGTCCCTCCAATGAACATCCAGGATTGATCTCCTTTAGAATGGACTGGTTGGATCTCCTTGCAGTATAAGGGACTCTCAAGAGTCTTCTCCAACACCACAGTTCAAAAGCATCAATTCTTCGGCGATCAGCTTTCTTCACAGTCCAACTCTCACATCCATACATGACCACAGGAAAAACCATTGCCTTGACTAGACGGACCTTGGTCGGCAAAGTAATGTCTCTGCTTTTTAATATACTATCAAGGTTGGTCATAACTTTCCTTCCAAGGAGCAAGCGTCTTTTAATTTCATGGCTGCAATCAGCATCTGCAGTGATTTTGGAGCCCAAGAAAACAAAGTCTGACACTGTTTCCACTGTTTTTCCATCTATTTCCCATGAAGTGATGGGACCAGATGCCATGATCTTTGTTTTCTGAATGTTGAGCTTCAAGCCAACCTTTTCACTCTCCTCTTTCTTTAGTGAAGTGAAAATGAATCACTTTTTATTAAACTTATCAGCCTCAATGGAAAGGCTGGCCCTGGCCAATAATCAGCCTTTAATTGGGTTCCATTCTGTTACAAAATAAGTCCTAAAAACTGCCTTCAAATCACTAGTCTATTTCTCTCTCCCAATCTTCATTTGAAAATTCCCTATCTCTGAAAATTTTCAGTGGTGGATGTGTCTGGTGGTGGAAGTAAAGTCCAATGCAGTAAAGGACAATAGTGCATAGGAACCTGGAATGTTAGGTCCATGAATCAAGGTAAATTGGAAGTGGTCAAAAGAGATGGCAAGAGTGAACATCAACATTTTAGGAATCAGCAAACTGAAATGGACTGGAATGGGTGAATTTAATTCACATGACCACTGTATCTACTACAGTGGGCAAGATCCCTTAGAAGAAAATGACTGGCCCTCATAGTCAACAGAAGAGTCCGAAATGCAGTAAAAGAGAAAGCTAGTTACATAGTCATGTCCGACTCTTTGTGATCCCATGGACTGTAGCTTGCCCGGCTCCTCTGTCCATGGAATTCTCTAGGCAAGAGTACTGGAGTGGGTTGTATTTCCCAGTCCTTGGGTGAAATCTCAAAAACAACATAATGATCTCCGTTCCTTTTCAAGATAAATCATTCAATATCAGTAATCCATGTCTATGCTACAACTACTAATGCTGAAGAAGCCGAAGTTGAATGGTTCTATGAAGACCTACAAGACCTTTTAGAACTAACATCAAAAAAACATGTTCTTTTCATCACAGGGGACTAGAATGCAAAAGTAGGACATCAAGAAATACCTTGAATAACAGGAAATTTTGACCTTGGAGTACAAATGAAGCAGGGCAAAGAATAACAAAGTTTTGCCAAGAGAACCCACTGGTCATAGCAAACACCCTCTTCCAACAACACAAGAGAAGACTCTACACATGGACATAACCAGATGATCAATACTGAAAGCAGATTGATTATATTCTTTGCAGGTGAAAATATAGAAGTTCCATACAGTCAGCAAAAACAAGACTCGCGATTGACTGTGGCTCAGATCATGAACTGCTTATTGCAAAATTCAGACTTAAATTGAAGAAAGTACATAAAACCACAAGGCCATTCAGGTGTGACCTAAATCAAATCCCTTTTGATTGTACAGTGGAAGTGACAAACAGATTCAAGAAATTTGATCTGATAGAGTGCCCAAAGAACTATGGATGGAGGTTCATAACATTGTACATGAGGTAGTGATCAAAACCTTCCAATCTTCAAGAAAAAGAGCTGCAAAAAGGCAAAATGGTTGTTTGAGAAGGCCTTACAAATAGCTAAGAAAAGAAGAGAAGCAAAAGGCAAATAAGAAAAGGAAAGGTATACCCATCTGAATGTAGAGTTCTAAACAATAGCAAGGATATATAAGAAAGCCTTCCTAAGTGAATAATGAAAAGAAATAGAGGAAAACAATAGAATGGGAAAGACTAGAGACCTCCTTCAAGAAAATTAGAGATAACTAGGGAACATTTCCCACTCCAGTACTATTGCCTAGAAAATCCCATGGATGGAGGAGCCTGGTAGGCTGCAGTCCATGGGGTCGCTAAGGGTCGGACACGGCTGAGCGACTTCACTTTCACTTTTCACTTTCCACTTTCACACATTGGAGAAGGAAATGGCAACCCACTCCAGTGTTCTTGCCTGGAGAATCCCAGGGATGGGGGAGCCTGGTGGGCTTCCGTCTATGGGGTCACACAGAGTCGGACACGACTGAAGTGACTTAGCAGCAGCAGCAGCAGGGAACATTTTGTGCAAAGATGATGAGCACAACAAAGGACAGAAATGGTATGAACCTAACAGAAGCAGAAAATATTAATAAGAGGTGGCAAGAATACACAGAACTATACAAAAAAGATCTTCGTGACCCAGACAACCCACAATGGTATGATCACTCACGTAGAGCCAGAAATCCTGGAGTGCGAAGTCAAATTGGCCTTAGGAAGCATCACTACAAGCGAAGCTAGTGGAGGTGATGGAATTCCAATTGAGCTATTTCAAATCCTAAAAGATGATGCTGTGAAAGTGCTGCATTCAATATGTCAGCAAATTTGGAAAACTCAGCAGTGGCCGTAGGACTGGAGAAGGTCAGTTTTCATTCCAATCCCAAAGAAAGGCAATGCCAAAGGATGTTCAAACTACTGCACAATTGTACTCATATCACATGCTAGAAAAGTAATGCTCAAAATTCTCCAAGTCAGGCTTAAGCAGTACATGAGCCAAGAACTTCCAGATGTACATCCTGGTTTTAGAGAAAGCAGAGTAACCAGAGATCAAATTGCCAACATCCGCTGGATCATAGAATAAGCAAGAGAGTTCCAGGAAAACATCTACTTCTTTTTCATTGACTACACTAAAGCTTTGGACTGTGTGGATCACAACAAACTGGAAAATTCTTAAAGACATGGCAGTACCAGATCACCTTATCTGCCTCCTGCAAAACCTGTATGCAGGTCAAGAAGCAACAGAACTGGACATGGAACAATGGACTGGTTCCAAATTGGGAAAGAAGTCTGTCAAGGCTATATATTGTCACCCTGTTTGCTTAACTTAAATTCAGAGTACATCATGTGAAATGACAGACTGGATGAAGCACAAACTAGAATCAAGATTGCGGGAGAAATATCAGTAACCTCACATATGCAGATGACACCACCCTTATGGTAGAAAGCGAAATGGAACTAAGGAGCTTCTTGATGAAGGTGAAAGAGGAGAGTGAAAAAGCTGGCTTAAAATTCAACATTCAAAAAATGAAGATCATGGCATCCAGTCCCATCACTTCAGGGCAAATAAATGGGGAAACGAAACAGTGACAGACTTTATCTTTTTGGGTTCCAAAATCACTGCAGATGGTGACTTCAGCCATGGAATTAAAAGATGCTTGTTCCTTAGAAGAAAAGCTATGACAAACCTAGATAGTAGATTAGAAAGCAGAGATACTTCTTTGCCGACAAAGATCCATCTAGTCAAAGCTACGGTTTTTCCAGTAGTTATGTATCGATGTAAGACTTGTACTATAAAGAAAGCTGAGCACCGAAGAATTGATGCTTTTGAACTGTGGTGTTGGAGAAGACTCTTGAGAGTCCCATGTGCTGCAAGGAGATCAAATCAGTCAATCCTAAAGCAAATCAACCCTGATTATGTATTGGAAGAACTGATGCTGAAGCTGAAGCTCCAATACTTTGGCCACCTGATGCAAAGAGCTGACTCACAAGAAAAGACCCTGATACTGGGAAAGATTGAAGGCAGGAGGAGAAGGGGACAACAGAGGGCTAAATGGTTGGATGGCATCACTGACTTAATGGACATGTGTTTTAGCAAGCTCCGGGAGATGGTGAAGGATAGGGAAGCCTGGTGTGATGCAGTGCATGGGGTTGCAAGGAGTCGGATGGACTAAGTGAACAACAACAAATCTCTGGTATCCCGATCTCCACTCACATTTCTTGTTTCTCTTACACTCACTTGCTGTAACGCTGAGACTTTGTGTGGCATATCTTTTCTATTCTCACAACAATCCCATATTACATATGGAAATGAAAGTGTAGAGAGTGAAACAATGAACAACATTGTGTAGGCAAAAATAGAAAGCTGATCACCGAAGAATTGATGCTTTTGAACTGTGGTGTTGGAGAAGACTCTTGAGAGTCCCTTGTACCACAAGGAGATCCAACCAGTCCATTCTAAAGGAGATCAATACTGGGTGTTCATTGGAAGGACTGATGCTAAAGCTGAAACTCCAATACTTTGGCCACCTCATGCGATGAGTTGACTCACTGGAAAAGACTCTGATGCTGGGAAAGGTTGGGGGCAGGAGGAGAAGGGGTCGACAGAGAATGAGATGGCTGGATGGCATCACCGACTCTGTGGACATGAGTTTGAGTGAACTCCGGGAGTTGGTGATGGACAGGGAGGCCTGGCGTGCTGTGATTCATGGGGTCGTGGAGAGTTGGACACGACTGAGCGACTGAACTGAACTGAACACAATTTACAGTATTCCCAATTATTCCTTATCCTGCCTATGAGTAGAGTCATCTTTAATCTCCATGTTGCACTAGAAGCACTTGGGTAGAAAGGGCCAAGTGCCTGATCCAAGTTGACACAGCCAGTTGTTGATGGAGCCTGGGTCCCAGCATCAGAGTCCAGTCTGGAGCCTGTGCTCTTACCCACCATCAGCTAACCCTATGGGGGGCGGGTCCCAGAGGTGATACAAAGTTTCAGATTCAGAACACAAAAATCTGTCTGAAAATAAATTCCCTAAAGTTGGTCACTGTGCACAGGGTTTACTTTCTTCAGAGCGATACTTCTCAATCTAAAGGACAGGCTTAAATCTGGAACTTATCTGAACTCAAGGGCACACAAGAAAAGTCATAATGATGTGAGAATTTCTTCCTTTTCTGACCATCTTCATCTGTATACTCACTGGCATCTGTGCTCATACACCTACCCAGGGCCAGCCCAGTTCACTATTCTCATTCCCACAAGGTCTTTACTCCTGAAGTGTACCCCCCTTTCCCATCCATTGTCAGTTTATCCTTCCTTCCTTCCTTTCTCAATTATTTGCATCATTTTATAAGTGGGCTATAAAATCTCTCGTATTTATAAAGTCCTCACTTGGTTTCAGTTCGTGCCCTCCTCTCTCTGGATGACAGTCACTAGCACACATTGCTTCTTCTTACGGTCAAGCTTGCCTACAAGCTTGCCATCTACCTCCACTTCCTCACCTCCAACTCTGTTTTTAACTCCATTTCATATCAGACTTATGTTTCTCTGACTCCTAATATTTATATAATAAACACTGTGCTACTCTTATTATCAAAATACATTAAAATGTATATATAGCATGCATTCATATAAGGCACCACACACACACACACACACACCTTAAGCCAAAAAATACTATGACTCATTAAGATTGTGTATATAGATACTATGTATAAAATCGAAAACTAAGGAGAGCCTACGCTATTGCACAGAACTCTACTCAATGCTTTGTGGTGACTTAATCAAAAAGAGAAGATGCATGTATGCGTATGGTTGATTCACTTTGCTGTACAGCAGGAACACAATATTGTAAAGGAACATACACCAATAAAAAGAAAACCGTGTACACATGCCAATTCTAAAGCCCAGTTTCCTATACATCACAAATTTATGTATCAGTATTATCCTTTCCTCATGCTTGACACTGAAATCTTGCCCCAGAAGATTTTATACAAATTTATCAGCAGGTTAGTATGGACTCTCCTCTTTTGCCAGCTGGCCCCTGTGTTGGTCCCTCCACCATGGCTCATGAAATCTCTCATCTATCGTCAATCGTCTACTAACTGGCTTCCATTTTCCCCCTCAAACCTTGGTTTTTGCTCTACCTTGATAGCACCAGGTTGCCTTTTGCTTTCTCCTCTTCAAATTTCCCCCTTTTCTGTTATCTCAGGCGTAAATGTTGGAGGGGATAGGGCTGGCTCTATTCAGGGCCAATTCTAGGTGTACAATTGATGCATCCTACTTTTATTCTCTTTTGAGGTCCACACCCTACGGTTAGAAGGTCTCTCAAAACCACTCCCACATAAATGGTGCATCCTATACCACAAAGAGGCTGGTAGTTTAAAGATGCACCCATAATGGCCATGCAGAATGAACATCCTCTAAGATCATGACTCTCTAGGAGCCCATGGAGGAAAATCTAATTTTGGCTTGGAGAGAAGAGGCCAAGAAGAGGTCTCCCACACATACTCTGAAGGTCAGTGGAAATTATCATGGCTAAGTCATGATCCAGTAAAAGGAAGAGACACAAGTGAGCTCAGTAGAGGGTAGGAATTGACAAGAAATAAAGCTCGAAAATTAAGCAACAAAACAAATCACATGCTAAGAAATCTAGGGTTTTTTCTGTTTCTTTTTAAGTCAATGAGGAGTCTGCTCACATCAAACAATCAAATAGTTATTATTTACTGAGAACTTACAATGTGTCATTTATTATTTTCACAACACTCCTGTGAGGCAGATGCTATTATTTTTTCCATTATACAAATAAGAAAACTGAAAGACACAGAAGTTAAGTAACGCTGAAGGTCAGACAGCTAGGAAGTGGCTCAATTTGAATTATAATGAGATTTTCATTTCATAAAGGGAGAGGGATGCATTTAGTGTCTGGGTAGATCCAGCCTAATGCACAGAAGGCTTGGACAGAAATGTGGAGAAGCGGAATGGGGCAAGAGAAGCAGAGGAGTTACGTTCTGCCATCTTGACTGGGGTCGAGGGTGAAAGCCCACAAAGTAGAGTGGTCCAGTTGGATATACAGATGTGAACTAGGGAAAGAAGTCTAGGCTGGAGGCAGAAGAGATCTGAGTCACTGGGCTGAAGACCATAGCTTAATCCTGGAAATTAAGTGAATTAGAAAGAAAAGAACTCTGAATAGAATTTTGGTGGAGGCAGGGAAGGGGGGTTGTACTTAAACAACAGACAGAAGGAAAAAATAAAAGGAAGGAAGGAAGGAAGGGGGGGATGGAGAAAGAGAGAAAGACAAGGTGGGGAAAAGGGTACCAGGAGATTTATCAGATTGAAGTTCCTTGGAAGGCAAGGAAAGAGAATTTCTAAAAGGTCAGTGGGAATAAAATTGGCAGAGAAGTCAAGAGAGTTAAGGCTCAAAAGTTCTTGGGGTTTATCAGCCAGAGGATCTCCGCTCATTTTGGCAACTGCAGTGTCAGTTAAGTGGTA
Source organism: Moschus berezovskii (assembly GCF_049115385.1). NCBI lineage: Eukaryota > Metazoa > Chordata > Mammalia > Artiodactyla > Moschidae > Moschus > Moschus berezovskii. Next base: position 12,536,800 of record NC_142471.1, on the reverse strand, counting down.
GAATCAGAGGCCAAACTGCAGCTCGTTGAGGAGTGCTAGACACATAAGGAAATTGAAAGAAGGAACATGGTCAAAGAAGGTGAGAGACAGAGAAGGAGGAAGCCATAAAAATAAAAGGAAAACTTAGGCAGGGGTGCTGTTTATTTTCCCTTTGTGACTTGAATCCATTTTCCATTTACATATGAAAGACAAATCTTCCAAAGAATTTCCAGTCTTCATGGAAAAGTATGAAGACCCAAGAGACAGTCAACACAAAACTGATACAGGGAAGGAGTAAGGTCCAAACTCCATGCTGTCTTTTTTTTTTTTTTTTTTTTAATTTTTTTGATGTGGACCATTTTTTAAAAGTCTTTATTGAATTTGTTACAACACTGCTTCTATTTTATGTTTTGGATTTTTGGTCATAAGGCACGTGGGATCTTAGTTCCCTGAGCAGGAATTGAACCCACACCCCTTGCCTTCGAAGATAAAGTCTTAACCACTGGACTGCCAGGGAAGTCCTCCTGCTGTTTTTTGAATCTATTCTTTCCTCCTGCTGACAATTTCCATTTTTGTATCATATCACCCTCAGCTTGTAGAAGGGTCTCTATGCCCTTGAAGCCATATAAAAATGGTACATTTTCTTCCACCTTGGAACGTCATCATTCCACGTCATAAACATTGTATCAGTGTAAAAAAGTGATACACCGTAAAAAAGAATCAAGAATGTCAACAGGCTAAAGATATAGCCCATGCCAACTATGGAGTCATAATCCAGTATTTAAACTACTTGGTTTCGTTACTTAAATCTGGCCTTACATGTAACACTCACTAAAAATGCATGTAGCTTGTCATAAAAACTGGACTGCAAGCTCTTCATGAGAGAAGCTGCGTATTAAAGTATTAGTATAGATGATCTAAAATTTCATCTCAGGAACATACAGCAGGAATTGAATAAGTATTCTGCTGAAAGGAAAACTGGACAGAGTTTGCAATCTTAGAATAATAAGAAACTGTGCAAATTAAATTTCTTTTTTCTCCCCTAGGATATGCTGGAATGTAAATATAGCATGTCCACAGCTTTTGCCTTTTATCACATTATGAGACCTGTTTTTTTCCACGGCATTCTTATATGTGCTTTGAATTGATCTCTTCTTATCCTTGCATTCATGCTGTATGTTGTTTGATGTGAAGACTGAGCCTCTCATTTTCACATTACTTTCTACAATTTTCACTGTAAGCCTATGAGTTTCCTCATTTCTCTCCAAATGTAATTTAACCTATCTATGTTACGGAACGGTGTCGAAAACACTCTTTCTTTAAAAAGTACAATCTACTAACTTCAAATTTGGATTTTTACAAATCATCTCTATTACTTTACCTGATCACTCCTAGTTTTCTGTAACTACTCTTTTGTCACAATTTTTATAATTATCCCATAAGATTTCGTTTATTTTTTAGGTCCATATTCTGATACTCTTTTTGTGAATTTTATGTTCTGTGTCTTAAATACTATTTTGTGATATATTTTTGATCATTTGATCAATTTACTTTGTTTTTTTGCATTTTATTTCTTTTGCATATAGCATAACACACAAATGCTCTTTTTATTTAAAAATATTATCTGTGATTTTCTGCTTTATTTTGCTCCTGATTTGGATTTTCTATTTCTTTTAGTTCAAATGTTCCATTGAGAATTTAAGTATTTTTGTTTGTTTGTTTTAAGAAAAGGGGGTTGTTTTCATTTTGGGTCATTTCTGAAAATGAAATTGCTTTTTCATCTATTCTCATGTAATATATTAAAATATTGCTAGAGAACTATTAGATTTTCTACCTTCACTTAAAGTGCCCTTTTAAACCTAACTGTGGAGCATTCCATGTGTTGAGCAGTAGTACCCCAGTGTATAAGATCCACACTGGAGCCCTGAGACCCTCGTGTGGCTAGCAGGGCCTGAGTAGGGAGCCCCAGTCCTCAAGAGTCTGATGCTGAGCCTCAAGTCTCAAGCCTGCAAGGATAATAGGGACTCCCTGTACCTGCTGCTCCTCTGAGATGCCCTAAGCACAGCGGGGGTGGCTTCTGCCACACAAACATCAAACTGAGTGTCTAGCCAAAGAGTGAGCTGTTGGCTTGCAGTGACCAGGGGCTGTGAATGGATGAAGGAACTGGAGGGACAGGTTGCCAAGGGACCTGGTACAGAATAGGGAGAAGTACCAGGAGTGGATCCAGGCTGGGGGTCTCCGGTGAGGACAGCTCTCCACAGCAGGCCCACATCTTTGTCTTCACCTAAAGCTGGTACTTGTGTTCAGTACCTGCCCTGAGATCCAAACAGGGACCCCTGGGTTGTGCATTAGTCTTGCTTCTCAGAGTGCAGTCAGCAACAGCAGCAGGTGGGTATGTGGCTGAAACGCAGAAGGGTAAGCTCACCTTAGCCCTTATGAACCAGAATCTGTATTTGAACAGGAGATTGCACACACATTTGTGCTTGAGAAGCACTGAGTCAGAGGACCCACTCTGGCTTTTCTCTGGACATAACCCTTTCTAAGGGACACAGCCAAGACGAATTGGCTTTCTTTTTCAACAGGCTTCATATACTCAGGTCCCCAGAATCCTTTGCCCAAAGGCCCAAATCTACTCACTTCTAGGGTACACAGTGGATCTTCACTAGATACATCCTCCCCTGCATCTAAGACCGAGCAGGTGGTCAAGAGACCACTGTGACACAGTGGGAGGGGGTGGGTGGGGCTTCCAGGCTGAATGTCCATGTAAGGTCCTGTAGGAGCAGAAAAGAGTCAGGGGTTGGGGGGTGGATCCAGGGCCTTTAATTATACTTTAGCTCCTGATCCCTTAGACAGGGTTGAGGCTACTTCTGTTCATGTATACCTGATATACCCTTCTAAAGGGGTCCAAGCAATGGGCAGGGTGAAGCTATAAAAGAATATATGATTACAAAATTTTTAAATATTTGATATGAAATGTTAGGTTGGATTCCAGAATCATTTGCCTTATCCTAAGAAATTTCAACATTACAGTTGTCAGTGAAAGAATGTAATGGCTGTCATATTCTTTAGGTGTAATTTCAATCCCAGGAACCTTCTAAATGGCTATAAAAATCAGTTTTAGACTTTTTATCATCTCCTTGTTCTTACAAAGCATCCCACAAATAGCAACTATCAAGACTTTGGAGAGACAACTGATTTAAAATTATCAACACAAGTCATCATGTCTATCGTAGTATAAGGAAAAGTTACTTGTGAACTTATGGTTTTCATTAAAATGTTTGACAATATTTCATTTGGAAATCCAATACTTATTCTTATTTCCATTACCTTTTATTTTCTCTTCTTCTCTTTAAAATTTATATTTCTGAAATATAGTTGATTTATAAGATGTTAATTTCTGCTGTACAGCAAAATGATTCAGTTATACATATATATATATACATTCTTTTTCATATTCTTTTCTACTATGGTTTATCACAGGATTTTGAATATAGTTCCCTGTGGTATACAGTAGGACCTTATTGTTATCTATTCTTTATATAATAGTTTGCGTCCGCTAAACCCAAATTCCCATTCCATCCCTCCCCCACTGACCTTGGCACCCATAAGTATCTTCTCCTTGTCCTTAAGTCTGTTTCTGTCTCATTAATTTCTCTTCACTTAATACCAAGTATATGTATTGAATATTTTTCACAAAAGTCCATACGGATGTCCTCAAATCCTAACTAATTTACCCATGTACCTATCATACAAATATCACATCAGCATAATTAAGTGAAAAAAGGTGAGAAGCATGTATACTCAGCTAGACAAAAGCAAAGGGACCCAAAACAGGCAGAATGGAGAAGGATACTCCTTTCCATCACATACAGTGTCTCTGCGTCCCAAATGTCTATCATTTCTGACTTTTATTCAAAGTTTATCATTTTATAAAGTGTATTTTCCTCCTTTGTCAAATTTTTCAAAGATTTTCCCCCCTCAACAGATCAGCTTCAAACTTTTAGAAACACTTTCCTAACATACAATTATCATCTTCCAAAGATCCAAAAGTACTGTCAATGTGACTGAAATCAGAATGTAAATATTTTATAAACAGCTGTCAAATCTCAATCATCAGAAAACAAAAAGCCCCCGAATTGCTGTAATCTAACCACAAGGCTACATCACTTAATTGACAGATAAGACGTTTTTCAAGCTTCCGTTTTCCCATCAGCATTTTAACATATTTGCATAGTGTGCCATCCTGGATCGTCCCTGTGACAACTGACTGGAAGATGGGATAACTGAAGCTCTCTAAGGGAGAAGCCAGAACAGTAATTGAACTCAGTTTCATGGAACATTTTTCACACTCACTGTATTTGGAATTTCAGTTACTAACAGGGACTAAATATTGGCATCAAGGGAATATTATCATGGCCATTAAAAAAAAAAGGCAAACTTTTACTTTTAGCAGTTTGATACTTTATTATTTCATTCTTTTGGGTCTTCATTCAACAAAGATTTCTGATCGTCTATGTGCTAGGCTTAAATAATAAATCTGTGCAAGATCCAAAGGACTGGGCTCTTTTACCCATTACAACTGATAAGAAATGCCACTAGTGGGCTTCCCTGGGGGCTCAGTGGTAAAAAATCCACCTGCCAATGCAGGAGATACGTGTTTGATCCCTGATCTGAGAAGATCCCACATGCTATGGAGCAACTAAACCTGTGTGTCACAATTACTGAGCCTGTGTTCAGCATGGGAGCCACAACTAGGAAGCCCAAGTGCTGCAACTCCTGAAGCCCACATGCCCTAAAGCCAGTGCTCCAAGAGAAGCCACCGCAATGAGAAGCCCAAGCACTACAACTAGAGAGGAGCCCCGACTCGCCAAAACTAGAGAAAAGCCCACACAGCAATGAAGACCCAGCATGGCCAAAGAAAATAAATAAAGTTATTAAAAAAAAAGAAATGCCACCAGTGAAAATACCACAAGTGGTCCCTCCAAACGATTTACTGCTATTTTCTGTGTGCAATGTTATCTGTCCCCTTTCCCAGAATCTGTTTTTTCATCTTTTCCTCTACTTTTCTCCCCCCACCTCACCCACCATCGAAAGTAATAAGCCTTTCGGGGACATTTATAAGCACTGCTTACTTATTATTATTATTATTTTTGAGATATTTTACCTAAGGCATTTTCTGACTCTATATTCATTCATTCAATAAATATTTACTGTTTCTTTCAGGAAACAGGCATCTTTAGAGGTACTGTAGTTCACACAGTGAGGAAGAGACTAGGGAATCACTGCCCTCAAGGAGCTTAGACGATAAACCATAAACACATGTGAGAATTCTTCACGTCTTTACTAAATCCCTTAAGCTACACAAATAAGTATTTTTTTCCATATGGGAATATTTTAATGTGCCTTAAAAATAAAACTTCTAGCTTTTAAAAGGAATTAAATTTGGGTAGCTGGAACAGTGCTCATTTACAGAGAATAGTTAGTTGGATTGTTATGGTGGCTTGGTGGTAAAGAATCCGCCTGCAATATAGGAGATGAGGCAGGAGCCTAGGGTTGAATCCCTGGGTCAAGAAGATCTCATGGAGAAGGAAATAGCAACCCATCCCAGCATTCTTGCATGGGAAATCCCATGGGCAGAGGAGCCTGGTGGACCCCAGTCCTTATGGTTGCAGAGTCCTGCATGACTGAACATGCACAAGCACGAGCACACAGAATAACAAGCTCTAATCCAGGCTCCCCTAGATGCCAGTCTTGCACACAGCAGGGATTTTGGTGTGGGAAGAATAGAAGCCAGGAGACCATCAGGAAGCTTACACGGTTGTCCCAGCAAAGACTGAATGATAATCAGGGTGGTAACAGAATAAAAAGAATGTATTCATTTTCAGGATGTATTTAAAATAAAGAACAGGAAAAGGAAAATAGCTGATAACTCTTTAGTTCAATGGCTGTAAAGTAAAAAGTTGACTTTAGTAGACATAGCACTTCCCTGCATTAGCAATGGACATCCAAAAGGCAAGTTATTATTTTATATTAAGAGAGTATCAGTACACTCTCCATTTACAAATAAAGAACAAAGGTCCAGAGAGGTGAAACAGCTTTTTTAAGCCTTCAAGAGCTGCTGTCACCTGCATTTCCCATTTCCTATTTTCCAGCCCAGGGACTTTTCCATTAACCAGCACCTCCTTCCCCCGACTTAGCTCAGTACCTTATTCAATATCTTGCATGACTTTCTTTAGAAAGGAATTTTATAATACAATTTATCTTTAACCTGTATTTTTTTCTGAGCCTAATGAGTGTAAAGTATTTAATATCAGGACTATTGTTTAAAAGCTTAGTTTTGGTAGCCATACTTGCACCATTACTCCTAAACTTTTATTTTAAAAGAACAAAAAGCAAAAGAAGAAACTTGGAATTAGTATTTTCTTTATCTGCTTTCACAAGCAATTTCATTTCATCCTGAATCCCCCAAACCAGATTTTTCTCTTTTCTATATATGGAATAGCCTCGGTTCACTTTGTTTTATAAATGGATAATTTAGTGGAATGTCTGTGTTACTGAGGAACATTCAAAGGATTAGTGTATTAACAATCCCACAGCAATAGTACAGGCTCCTGGCATCATAATGTGAGGACCAGCATTAAGATAGCAGAGTACAGGGAAGGGCATCTGACATGTCTAAGATAAAACCTTGCCTTTGACATTATCATAGGATAAAGTTCTTAACATCGCAAGGCATCAGTTTCCTCATTTGTAAAATGGGGATCATAAAACTTAACCCTGATGGCACTATTTGTGAAGACTAAATAAGGTATAGAAATACATCCAGTATCTTGACCAGATATGAATGCTAAACCAGCTAATTCTCCATTTAGATTTGAGTATCACAAGACCGAACAACCTTGTTCAAGTTCAATATTTGTCTCATGCAATAAGAACCTAATGGCATTTTTAAAACCCTTATGTTACTACAGTTACGACACAAAAAAGCTTTTGAAATAAAATCAACTTATCTCATATTTCAACAAATGCCTTCATAGTAATTTTGAATCTGATGAGCAAAATTAGTAAAAAAAAAAAAAAAAAAAAAGCATCTCTATTAAGATACACAAAATTGAGCATGACTGTATATTTACATTAAGATGAGTACAGTAATGATTATAAATTGTACTAAACACCACCAAACAGAATTCCTATTCCTCCTTAATCTCTTCTCATAAATCAAGCCATAAGCCCCCCTTTTAAAGCAAAGATTTCAACTCATGAAAGAACCTTACCTTATAGTACCTTAGTGGAAGTTCTGAATGTCATTTATTTCACCTCTAATTAGAAGACGGGTGCTAGAAGAGAATAAGAAAATGGAACTTACACAAAGCCATGATCCTGGAAAAGGGAAAGTCAACTATTACACACAATGTATTTGAAGAAATACAAGAAAATTACAAAATTTTGTAGAAAGTGATTTCATATATCATGACACAGGTGGTCAGAGAGTTAAGGAACCTGTTACTGACAAAGGAAACCTACCTACTGACTTTGGATGAAAGGCTCGTTCTACAGTTTTACCTCTCATATCTGCCAAAGTTCCAGACACAAAGAAAGGCATCAAGTAAGAAGGAAACAAAAGAAGTTGCTTATCCCTTATTTTATGTGTTAGTGATGGTATCTTACTTTTTCAGTAAATGAGTCAGCACTGTCTACTTAGAAGTTCTAGTCCACTATCTTCTTCCAGACACTATTGGGAGTATATACATACTATTATCTTCAGTTCAGTTAAGTCACTCAGTCATGTCCAACATGAATCACAGCACGCCAGGCCTCCCTGTCCATCACCAACTCCCAGAGTTCACCCAAACTCATGTCCATGAAGTTGGTGATGCCATCCAGCCATCTCATTCTCTGTCGTCCCCGTCTCCTCCCACCCCCAATCCCTCCTAGCATCAGACTCTTTTCCAGTGAGTCAACTCATCGCATGAGGTGGCCAAAGTATTGGAGTTTCAGCTTTAGCATCAGTCCTTCCAATGAACACCCAGGATTGATCTCCTTTAGAATGGACTGGTTGGATCTCCTTGCAGTCCAAGGGACTCTCCAGAGTCTTCTCCTGCACCACAGTTCAAAAGCATCAATTCTTCGGCGCTCAGCTTTCTTCACAGTCCAACTCTCACATCCATACATGACCACCGGAAAAACCATAGCCTTTATGACTAGCTAAATTCTAACACAGAGATAGAACCAAATCTTTATAAACTGAACTATAATTGACATATAATATCCTACTAGTTTCAGGTGTACAAGAGTGATTCACTATTTGTACACATTATGAAATTATCTCTGCCATTAAGTCTAGTTACCACCTGTCATGGTATCTAGAATTGATACCATGGTATCTAGAATTGATGCTTTTGAACTGTGATGTTGGAGAAGACTCTTGAGAGTCCCTTGGACTGCAAGGAGATCCAACCAGTCCATCCTAAAGGAAATCAGTCCTGGGTGTTCATTGGAAGGACTGATGTTGAAGCTGAAACTCCAATACTTTGGCCATCTGATGCGAAGAGTTGGCTCATTGGAAAAGACCCTGATACTGGGAAAGATTGAAGGCAGGTGGAGAAGGGGATGACAGAGGATGAGATGGTTGGATTGCATCACCAACTCAACGGACATGAGTTTGAGTAAACTCTAGGAGTTGGTGATGGACAGGAAGGCCTGGTGTGCTGCAGTCCATGGGGTCACAAAAAGTCTGACGCCCGCCACTGAACTGAACTGAAACGAACCATCTGTCATGGTACAAAGTTGTTACAATGTTATTGGTTGCATTCCCTATGCTGTACATTGTATCAATGTGACTTACTTATTTTACAATTGGAGTTTTTAACCTCTTAATCTTCTTCACTCATTTCATCTGTTTTCCCATCTCTCTCCCCTCTTGTCACCATCAATTTGTCTTCTGTATCCATGAGTCTATTTTATTTTGTCCATTTACTTGTTTTTTATACTCCACATATAAGTGAAATCATAAGGTATTTATTTTATTTTCTCTGACTTATTTCCCTTAGCATAGTACCCTCTAGGTCTACACATGTTGTTACAAATGACAAGATTTCATTCCTCTTTATGGCGGCGTGCTGTGAAAGGAAATGGCAACCCACTCCAGTGTTCTTGCCTGGAGAATCTCAGGGACGGGGAAGCCTGGTGGGCTTCCGTCTATGGGGTCACACAGAGTCGGACACGACTGAAGTGACTTAGCAGCAGCAGCAGCAGCAGCTGTGATTCATGGGGTCACAGAGTCGGACACGACTGAGCGACTGAAGTGAACTGAACATTCCAATGTTCTTGCCTGGAGAATCCCAGGGACTGGGGAGCCTGGTGGGCTGCCGTCTACGGGGTCACATAGAGTTGGACAGGACTGAAGCGACTTAGCAGCAGCAGCAACATTCCAGAATACTGCATTTTCTTTATCCACTCTTCTATCAATGTAGTTCAATTGCATCTATATCTTGGCTATTGCAAATAATAGGGGTGCATATATCTTTTAAAATTACTGTTTTTGTTTTCTCTGGATAAGTATCCAGAAGTGCAATTGCTGGATCATATGGTAGTTCTATTTTTAATTTTTTGAGGAACCTCCATATTGTTTTCCATAGTGGCTGCAATTTATATTCCAAGCAATAGGGTACTAGGGTTCCTTTTTCTACTCATTCTTGCCAACACTTGTTATTTCTTGTCTTTTTGATAAGAGCTATTCTGACAGGCATTAGGTCATATCTTAGTTTTGTTTCTTTTTAATGTGGACTATTTATTTACTTTTGACTGCACTGGGTCTTTGATGCTGTGTGTGGGCTCTCTCTAGCTGTGGTGAGCAGGGGCTACTCTCTAGTACAGTACATACACAGATTTCTCATTGCAGTGGCTTCTCTTGTTGCAGAACACAGGCTCTAGAGTGCACAGGCTTCAATAGTTGTGGTGCATGGCCTCAGTAGATGCAGCTTGCAGGCTCCAGAGCATGGGCTCAGTAGTTGTGGCACACAGACTTTGTTGTCCCACGGCATGTGGGATCTTCTCAGACCAGGGATTGAACTGGTGGCCTCTGCACTGCAAGGTAGATTCTTAACAACTGGATTGACAGGGAATTGCCTCACTGTAGTTTTGATTTGCATATTTACCTGATAACTAGTCATGATGAGCATCTTTTCATGTGCCAGGTGGCTACCTGTATATCTTTGGAAAAATGTCTCTTCAGGTGTTCTGTCCATTTCCTAATCAGATTACTTTTTTTTTTTTTCACATTTAGTGGTATAAGTTTTAAAAAAATATTTTGGATTTCAATCCCTTATCAGATATACTGTTTGCAAATATCTTGGGATATAATCAAATCTGAAAGAAAATCCCATAACCCCATTTTGGACACTGATATTCATAACTTTAAAGAGCACAGAACCTAAGAATTGGGCCCTGAATCTTAGTAAAGCATCTCTTTTAGAAAGTTGGCCGAGAGAAAGAAAAAGGCACCAAGTTTCATGAGAGGAGGAGGGAAATGTGTTCTTGTGAGGCATGTCCTTGAGGACAGAGCATCCATCCAGAAGGAATAGTAAGTGATAGAGGAGAACTTGAGGATGACACCTGACAAGATATTATTGGATTTTTAAAAGGAGGACCTTGCAGTTTCCTGAGAGGTGAAGGTTAAGTCAGATGACCAGAGGATGAGAAGAGGCTGTAAGGTGAGCAGCAGAGGGATTCTAGGGGTATGTGTGAAGGGATTTCGTCAGCAAGGATGAGAGAAGCTCCTCTGAGACTGTGCAACAGGATAATCCAAGAGATGGAGGAATGCTTGATTAATAATTTAGAGATAGGTTTGTATCTTACATGTCTTTTTAAAAAAAGTATCAATTTGCAAAGGACTGGGGAGAAAGAAAAGAAAAAAAGCCATTGATCCTTCATAGTTTGAGAAGCACTATTTTAAAGAACATCAGCTTCTTTGCCAGCTCAACATCCCTCCCCTTCTAGGGCCTCTCCCTCTGCTATGACTCTAAGTGCTGAAACTATCCATCAAGGGACCCTCTCCTACTTTCGGCAAAAGGAGGGCACCTGACCCAAGGGAGACCTCTTAGATTACTCTTCTGTTGGGAGCCCCAATCGGAGGAATGTGTCCTAAGGAAGGCAATGGTAGAAGCTAATCTTTAATGATACCCATTCAATTTATGCATGGGGAGACTGAGGCTAGTGAGTCAGTGAGCAGAGGTCACTTGAGTGCAGGCTATCTTTCCCACTAATGGCTCTACTCTATTTAGATTCTGGCATCTTTTTAGGAAACAATATCTCTACAATGGGAACTTCATGAGAAAATTCAGTGGTACAGTAACATGCTCATTCCTACTAGAGGAAGTGATGGGTAAGTCATCAAACAAGGAAAACCAATCTTGCTGCCAAAAATGCAATCCATAAGAGTCTAAAATAAAGAAAGTATAATCAAGGAATATGGAGGCCCCTTTAATACTGCTTTCTGTCTTTCCTCTGAAAACAGACATTCCCCTAAGAAAACAGACATTTTCTGATGTACGGGACATACCAATGAGCCTGGAATTCATATTTCACCACAGATTTTTCTTTCAATCTAATGGGCCAAAAGGCAAGTACTCTATGAATTCCACTGAGGCATGGGCCAGTCTTCTCATAGTAACTTACTAAGTGTCTTGCACTTAGTGTCTCAGTAAGTTTTGTTATATGGGTTTTATCATTAAAACTAATAAATATCCAGAACACACTTGCCTAATTTACAATTAGGGGTCCCAACATGCCTACACATTGAGATTCACATCATTTAAAGTAAGTAAATACATATATCTCAATAATAAAAATTAAGTTGCATGATTAATAACCAAAAGAAACGAACATCATTCAATCATTAAGGTATCTGCTAATAAAAAGAACTTCTGTGCTAAATGAACCAGAGAACAATAAACAAGATTGAACACCCTGAAGTTTATCTAAGTTTCTCCAGTATTAGACTGAGCAAAGTATTCATTCTGAAAACCAGTAAGGGAACTGGCTTTCACACTGTCTTCACATTCACTCTATTGCAAATTAATGACATTCATTAAGGAATAAGCTTAAAATCTCTTAGTATAAATGACAGGCTCTTCCGAATGCTAGCAAACACGGCTTAAAAGGTTTCATAATCAAAACATGACTGGTGATTCCAGATATTGTCATTGTAATTATGAAGTTAGCTAAATAATTTGGAAAACAAAGAGAGAGACAGAATAATAATTATGGAAGACCAGGTGTCAGGCTCTTTTAATAGGTCAACAAAACATTACCTTGATTTAGGATGTATATAGAGAATGGTAGGCTATTTTGATAGTATCTTTAAAGTAGTAGTTTCTTTCTATCAGCTTATCAGGTGTTTCTGGAACGCAGACTCTGAGAAGAAAACCACTCAAAGAGGGAGTAGTTTTGGAGGCTTAATATGATAATTTGAGCTGTTCCATTTCCTTAAATTAAAAAAAAAAAATCAAATTTCCCTATTTTCTAATTATTTTGAATGTGTATATTCTCCTATGCTTAGGAAGATGCAAAGCATTTTAATGGATGTTTTGCAATCTAAGGGAATGATAAATGAATCTGTAGCCCTCTAGGGACTAGATCTGATAGAGTGCCTGATGAACTGTGGATGGAGGTTTGTGACACTGTACAGGAGACAGGGACCAAGATCATCCCCATGGTAAAGAAATGCAAAAAAGAAAAATGGCTGACTGAGGAGGCCTTACAAATAGCTGTGAAAAGAAGAGAAGCAAAAAGCAAAGGAGAAAAGGAAAGATATAAGCATCTGAATGCAGAGTTCCAAAGAATACCAAGGAGAGATAAGAAAACCTTCCTCAGCGGTCAATGCAAAGAAATAGAGGAAAACAACAGAATAGGAAAAACAAGAGATCTCTTCAAGAATATGAGAGATATCAAGGGAACATTTCATGCAAAGATGGACTCGATAAAGGACAGAAATGGTATGGACCTAACAGAAGCAGAAGATATTAAGAAGAGGTGGCAAGAATACACAGAAGAAGTGTACAAAAAAGATCTTCATGACGAAGATAATCACGATGGCGTGATCACTCACCTGGAGCCAGATATCTTGGAATGTGAAGTCAAGAGGGCCTTGGAGAGCATCACTACGAACAAATCTAGTGGAGGTGATGGAATTCCAGTTGAGCTATTTCAAATCCTGAAAGATGATGCTGTGAAAGTGCTGCACTCAATATGCCAGCAAATTTGGAAAACTCAGCAGTGGCCACAGGACTGGAAAAGGTCAGTCTTCATTCCAATCCCAAAGAAAGGCAATGCCAAAGAATGCTCAAACTACTGCACAATTGCACTCATCTCACACACCAGTAAAGTTATGCTCAAAATTCTCCAAGCTAGGCTTCAGCAATATGTGAACCGTGAACTTCCAGATGTTCAAGCTGGTTTTAGAAAAGGCAGAGGAACCAGAGATCAAATTGCCAACATCCTCTGGATCATGGAGAAAGCAAGAGAGTTCCAGAAAACCATTTATTTCTGCTTCATTGACTATGCCAAAGCCTTTGACTGTGGATGACAATAAACTGTGGAAAATTCTGAAAGAGATGGGAATCCCAGACCACCTGACCTGCCTCTTGAGAAACCTGTATGCAGGTCAAAAAGCAACAGTTAGAACTGGACATGGAACAACAGACTGGTTCCAAATAGGAAAAGGAGTGTGTCAAGGTTGTATATTGTCACCCTGCTTATTTAACTTATATGCAGAGTACATCATGAGGAACGCTGGGCTGGAAGAAGCACAAGCTGGAATCAAGATTGCTGGGAGAAATATCAATAACCTCAGATATGCAGATGACACCACCCTTATGGCAGAAAGTAAAGAGAAACTCAAAAGCCTCTTGATGAAAGTGAAAGAGGAGAGTGAAAATGTTGGCTTGAAGCTCAACATTCAGAAAACAAAGATCATCGCCTCTGGTCCCATCACTTCATGGGAAATGGATGGGGAGACAGTGGAAACAGTGTCAGACTTTATTTTTTTGGGCTCCAGAATCACTGCAGATGCTGATTGCAGCCATGAAGTTAAAAGGTGCTTACTCCTTGGAAGGACAGTTATGACCAACCTAGATAGCATACTAAAAAGCAGAGACATTACTTTGCCAACCAAGGTCCGTCATTCAAGGCTATGGTTTTTCCCATGGTCATGTATGGATGTGAGAGTTGGACTGTGAAGAGGGCTGATCGCCGAAGAATTGATGCTTTTGAACTGTGGTGCTGGAGAAGACTCTTGAGAATCCCTTGGACTGCAAGGAGATCCAACCAGTCCATTCTAAAAAAGATCAATCCTGGGTGTTCATTGGAAGGTGTTCATTGATGCTAAAGCTGAAACTCCAATACTTTGGCCACCTCATGTGACGAGTTGACTCACTGGAAAAGACTCTGATGCTGGGAGGGATTGGGGGCGGGAGGAAACGGGGACGACAGAGAATGAGATGGCTGGATGGCATCACCAACTCTATGGACATGAGTTTGAGTCAACTCCGGGAGTTCGTGATGGACAGGGAGGCCTGGCGTGCTGTGATTCATTGGGTCGGAAAGAGTCGGACACAACTGAGTGACTGAACTGAACTGAACTGAACTGAGCCCTCTAATTTGGACAGCATTATACCTGCTCACAGTTTTGAAACAAATAAGCTTAATTAATTAACTTCTAGTATTTGGATGAAATTAGAACCCAAACTCTCAGAGAAGACCTAGAATATTTCCCCTCTTAATTTCACAACTTATCTTTATTTGATGACCAAATAACAAGTGCTTTGACAAAGTTGAGCCTCACAATTTGTTTCATGGGAATAGGATAAATATAGTTTCAGAATGTAGATATTATGCTAGGTCTGGTTTGCATTCAGTATTTATGAAAAACAGTATTCACTAAATATCATTGTTCATTCAGATTTGTATTCTGATTTGTTTCCTTCAGAGACTTTCTCACTTTAGCCAGCCCATCCCATCCAGAGAGAGAGAGAGAGGACTAATGCAAACATGCAACAGTTTTTATGAGTACAATTATTCATTCCTTTGTAACTGAAGGAAAACAAAAATAACAGCAGGTGAAAGAGGTTAAGAGAACAAGTTGTTTCTTGTGTACCAGACTGGTTATGTTTCCCATTTGCAGAGGAGGTTCAGGGATCAAATAACTGTCTCCAAGTTGGCCAGTAAGACACTGGTAAAATTGATAAACAAAAGCTTGGATCTTTTCCATTTTAAATGCCACTTAACAATAGTATCAACACTAACAACAGCAACGACAAATATTTACTGAATGCTTGCCATATTCCAGGTGCTATTCCAAGGCCTTGACATACATCCAGTCATTTCGTCTTCACAGCTTGTTGTTACTTGCATTATAGATAAAGAAACAAATGTCTGCTCAGTTGCTGTGTGTAGAACCACAGCTCTACAGAGATTATTGAGAGAAAAACTTAGTGCTGAGTCATCTTTTGCCATCCACATTCCTTCGCCTTTGTCCATCCTTATTTTACTCATCCAAGTTAATTAATGTTTACTCATTAACACAACTCCTGGTTTGAATGGTAGAGGTTCCATTGGTCCACTATTCTGTACAAGGATTGTGAGAAGAGGTTTAGCTGTTTTGATTAATGGGTGTTAGAGCAGCACAACAAGAGTTTTTGGTGGATATCAAGTGTTCTAAAATAGGCTCTACCTGGGTGTTCCAGGCAGCACAACACTGTGGAAGGGAAGAGACAGCAAATGAGAATGGCACTTCAGAGAAAGAAAATCACTCACTTTGGGAGTTTTGTTTTTTTTTTAATCAATGAGTGCTGTGTCACCCTTGACTGAAGCTTGTGAATGAAGACTGTTCCTGACACATTAGGAAACAAAGGATGTTGTGGCCATCAGGCCATCAGCCACTGCAGCTGCCCCTTAACAGTGTACCCCTGAGGGGAATCAGGAAGAAGAAAAGCAGAACACTAGCGTGAAATAGTTAAGGTGCATATTGAAGGAATGATTTTAATAAGCTCAGACACTTGCAACTTTCTATACATAGAAGTACTAAATTCATTAACTAGAGATGTCTATTTCTCTTTAATTAACGATAATCATTTGATGTTCTGAGTATCGAGTTACTTTGTAAAAACACCTTTGTATCCTGGCTCCTCCGTTCGTTACCTCTTCACAGCAGTCCATCAGTGGCTGTCTCCTGGGCTGAAGTCCTCAGTATGTCTGCCCAATAAAACACAATTCTCAGCTTTTAGACAGTGCATTGTTTTCAGCTGACAAATGTCTGAGGAGACACTACAAACCCAGAAGAATGGCCACTGTGCTAGGCTGGGCTGATGGAGAGCACAGTATCAGAAGTCTTTTGGATAGGTTCCATATTTGTTATCAAGATGGTAGCCAACTTGTTGGCTCATATAAGCTGATAAGCCCTCAGCCAGTGATTGGAAACATGGGCACAGTTCCATATTCTGGGGTAAGTGAACTGGTTAATAGTTTAGCAGGTCAGATTATTAAATCTCTTTCCTTCGGAGGAGGTGTGCTGGGGTGGGAATGGGTGGCATCTACGTTTAAGAATGAGGAGAGCAAAACAGGATCTGAAGAAGTTAAACTAAAGACTGTCTCTTGCCAAGACCTACTCCAGATCTCTTGAATGTTCTCCCAGAAGCCACTAACAGAGGAGGGAGTCCCATTTACTGCACAGAGACTAGGTAGGCCTGAGACTTGCAAGGTGATAGTTTTAAATTCTTACAAGTCCCTGAGCCTGAGGCCTACAGGAGTGGATACTGAGACTCTTATAAAGTCTCATTACACCAAGAGTTCAAGAAATTCAGGGCAGTATCAAGTGACAATTAAGTGGAAAGTACTGTTTTCCATTTCAATTTTGGCAGAGTCTTAATGGGAGAAGAAAATGTTACCCTCATTTGTAGAAAAGGACCACTTGTCAATCCAATTTCAGCAAACCTAATCTCATACAGCTGAGATAAAACTTGGAGGCTGAATTCAACTTGATACACAAAACAGGGTGAAGAGTATTACTCAGACTTTGTAATTTCACTTTTTGTTCTATGGCCATAGAAAAGTGACTAACAGGAATTTCACCAATAATTTTTGTTTGTTGGTTCTTTCTGTAATTAGATGTGATTTTTGTGTTCTTATATATTTTGATTTTTTTAGAAATCAGAAAAAAGTATTTAACAACCAACTAATACTTCTATAGTGGCAGTTAAATAATAGAAACTGATGACTTCTAACATCTAACTGAGATTTAAACAGTTCTTTCAGCACTAAAGCTATTTTAAAAGGAAAAGTTTTTAAAAGACATATTTTTAAACATAACTCTTTAGAAAGATATATGCATATATTCTGCATAAAATGTTAAAGGCATTTTAACAATTTAACAAAATAATGCATGCCTTTATAAAATTAGACTTTAAAGATTATAACTGCTGGCTGGAAAAGGCAGTTAAATGTCACTTAAATTTACTGCTTTTACTAAAAGATGGAGTGAAAACTTAGAAAGCAGAAACAGCATAAAATGAAACATATACAACTTTAGTATCCTATAGTATCCCAGGCCTATTTTTCTCCCTGTTATGGACTGAACTGTGTCTTCCTCAAAGTAATAGGTTAAAGTCATAAGTCCCAATGTGATTTAAATAGGATCTTAAGGTTGCGGCTGTAATTCAACAAGAATGGTGTCCTTATAAGAAGAAGTACCTAAGGGCACTTGAGAACATGTGCTCTCCCTTCCCCTCCCACCCCAAACCCCATGAATACAAAAAAGGCCACAGGAGGACACACTGACAAGGCACTGTCTGCAAGCCAGGGACAGAGGCCTCCCCAGAAACTGACCCTGATGGCACCTTGATCTTGACCCATCAGGTTCCAGAACTAGGAAAGAAGAAATGTGTGTAGTTTAAGTACCTAGTCTGGTATTTTGTTATACCAACCCTAGACTAATACACTCCCAATGTTATATTCAGTTCTACAGTGAACAAAAGCCTACAGATTATGTTGAGCTTTATCTGTAGTTTTGACTTATAGTTTTCCTTAAAACTTATAAATTTATAGACTGTTTAAGCTGAAAAGAATTAAAGAATCACTTAGCCCAAGTCCAACCATTTCTGAATTTTGTCCTTGGCTCCCAAGTGGTGAATTTAAAATGAAATATGAACTTTGAGTAAAACATGTATGATACCAAAAGAGAAATATCCCTTTTTGCTAACTAACACCTTTCAGTATAAGGATAAAAATCAAATGAGGACATTTCAAAACCATAGCTCCTTTCATAACACAATTAATTTGAAGGCAATTCATACCACTGGATGTTGTGTAGGAAATATTATACCTTTAATTCAAAGAATGAAGGTTATTTATTGCATATGATTCACCAAAATATTAAATTGGCAAGGTACGGTGATCAAAAAGTAGTTAATCTGTATAATTGGCAGAAACGAGGTAGGAAGAAAAGCCATAGTTTACAAACTTACACTTTTTCTTTTATCCAGGGAAATTATTAATTATTAAATTTTTATTCATAGTGAAGACAGAGTTGTGTATGAGTTGATATATGCATTTGTGGATAAGCTTAGAGATGAACTTATTTCTAATGTTAAAGTACCTATGTTAACAGAGTGGGAAGAATATTAAGGAGAAGGAAGCTGTTTTGCTCACCCTGGTTCTTTTTTTTTCCCCCTTCTTTTTTATTTTGCTCTTAACATTATTTTTATTATTTTTTATTGGAGGCTAATTACTTTACAATATTATATTGGTTGGTTTTGCCATACATTGACATGAATCCGCCCCATATGTACATGTGTTCCCCCTCCTGAACCCCCCTCCCTCCTCCCTCCTCCCCTTATCCTCCCTCTGGGTCATCCCCATGCACTAGCCCCGAGCATCCTGTATCATGCATTGAACCTGGACTGGTGATTCATTTCACATATAATATACATGTTTCAATGCCATTCTCCCAAATCATCCCACCCTCACCCTCTCCCACAGAGTCCCAAAGACTGTTCTATACACCTGTGTCTCTTTTGTGGTCTCCTATACAGGGTAAATGGCAACCCACTCCAGTGTTCTTGCCTGGAGAATCCCAGGGACAGCGGAGCCTGGTCGGCTGCCGTCTATGGGGTCGCACAGAGTCGGACACGACTGAAGTGACTTAGCAGCAGCAGCATACAGGGTTAAGGTTACCCTCTTTCTAAATTCCATATATATGCGTTAATATACTGTATTGATGTTTTTCTTTCTGGCTTACTTCACTCTGTAAAATAGGCTCCAGTTTCATCCACCTCATTAGAACTGATTCAAATGTATTCTTTTTAATGGCTGAGTAATACTCCATTGTGTATATGTACCAAAGCTTTCTTATCCATTCATCTTCAGATGGACATCTAGGTTGCTTCCATGTCCTGGCTATAATAAACAGTGCTGCAATGAACACTGGAGTACATGTGTCTCTTTCAATTCTGGTTTCCTCTGTGTGTATGCCCAGTATTGGGATTGCTGGATCATACGGCAGTTCTATTTCCAGTTTTTTAAGGAATCTCTACACTGTTTTCCAGAATGACTGTACTAGTTTGCATTCCCACCAACAGTGTAAGAGGGTTCCCTTTTCTCCACACCCTCTCCAACATTTATTTCATGTAGACTTTTGGATAGCAGCCATTCTGACTGGTGTGAAACGGTATCTCCTTGTGGTTTTGATTTGCATTTCTCTGATTATGAGGGATGTCGAGCATTTTTTCATGTGTTTGTTAGCAGAGCTAGAACAAATAATCTCACAATTTGTATGGAAATACAAAAAACCTCGAATAGCCAAAGCAATCTTGAGGAAGAAGAATGAAACTGGGGGAATCAACCTGCCGGACTTCAGGCTCTACTACAAAGCCACAGTCATCAAGACAGTATGGTACTGGCATAAAGATAGAAATATAGATCAATGGTACAAAATAGAAAGCCCAGAGATAAATCCATGCACCTATGGACACCTTATCTTTGACAAAGGAGGCAAGAATATAAAATGGAGAAAAGACAGTCTCTTTAACAAGTGGTGCTGGGAAAACTGGTCAGCCACTTGTAAAAGAATGAAACTAGAACACTTCCTAACACCATACATAAAAATAAACTCAAAATGTATTAAAGATCTAAATGTAAGACCAGAAACTATAAAACTCCTAGAGGAGAACATAGGCAAAACACTCTCCAACATAAATCACAGCAGGATCCTCCATGACCCACCTCCCAGAATATTGGAAATAAAAGCAAAAATAAACAAATGGGACCTAATTAAAATTAAAAGCTTCTGCACAACAAAGGAAACTATAATCAAGGTGAAAAGACAGCCTTCAGAATGGGAGAAAATAATAGCAAATGAAAGAACTGACAAAGAATTAATCTCTAAAATATACAAGCAGCTGCTAAAGCTCAATTCCAGAAAAATAAACGACCCAATCAAAAAATGGGCCAAAGAACTAAACAGACATTTCACCCTGGTTCTGTCATTAATTTTTGTTCTTACATCTCAATCTCTGTCAGCCTGAATTCTAGGCTGCCTAGCAACTTAGAAACAGGATTAAATGACTATCTCTGTATAACAATACATAATAAAATAGTTTATTTCTAAGTAATAAAGTTCATTTAATAAATGAAACAATACTCAAGTTACATAAAAGGAAAAAAATGATTTATTTCCTCTCATTCTCACTCCCAAATTTAGTCCCTTAAATGTTAAATTTGATGTTTATCATTCTATGTATTTTCTCTTTTCATTCAAACTTACCCATATCCTTTACAGTTCTTCTGTCACTATATTATAATGCATACTCTTTTCTCAGTAAACAATGCACCACGACTTCCTCATCCATCCCAGTGGATCTAACACATGCTTTCTTAAAAAATTTATTTATTTGTTTTAATTGCAGGCTAATTATTTTACAATATTGCAGTGGTTTTTGCCTTACATTGACATGAATCAGCCATGGGTGTACCTGTATCCCCTATCCTGAAGCCCCCTCCCACATCCCTCCCCATCCCATCCCTCAGGGTCGTCCAAGTGCACCAGCCCTAAGTGCCCTGACTCATGTATTGAACCTGGATTGGCGATCTATTTCACATATGGTAATATACATGTTTCAATGCTATTCTCTCAAATCATCCCACCCTCGCCTTCTCCCACAGAGTCCAAAAGTCTATTCTTTACATGTGTCTCTTTTGCTGTCTTGCATATAGGGTCATTATTACCATCTTTCTAAATTCCATATATATGCGTTAATATACTATATTGGTGTTTTTCTATCTGACTTACTTCACTCTGTATAATAGGCTCCAGTTTCATCCACTTCATTAGAGCTGATTCAAATGCATTGTCTTTAATGGCTGAGTAATATTCCATTGTGTATATGTACAAGTTTCTTATCCATTCGTCTGCCAATGGACATCTATGTTGCTTCCATGTTCTGGCTATTATAAACAGAGCTGTGATGAACATTGGGGTACATATGCTCTTTTAGTTCTGGTTTCCTCAGTGTGTATCCCATTAGAGGGATTGCCGGGTCATATGGCAATTCTATTTCCAGGCTTTTAAGGAATCTCCACATTGTTCTCCATAGTGGCTGTACTAGTTTGCATTCCCACCAACAGTGTAAGAGGATTCCCTTTGCTCCACACCTTTTCTAGCATTTATTGCTTGTAGACTTTTTGATAGCAGCCATTCTGACTGGTGTGAAATGGTATCTCATTGTGGTTTTGATTTGCATTTCTCTGATAATGAGTGATGCTGAGCATCTTTTCGTGTGTTTGTTTGCCATCTGTATGTCATCTTTAGAGAAATGACTGTTTAGTTATTTGGCCCATTTTTTGATTAGGTCGTTTATTTTTCTGGAATTGAGCTGTAGGAGCTGCTTGTATATTTTTGAGATTAATTCTCTGTCCATTGCTTTGTTTACTATTATTTTCTCCCATTATGAAGGCTGTCTTTTCACCTTGCTTATAGTTTCCTTTGTTGTGCAAAAGCCTTTAAGTTTAATTAGGTCCCATCTGTTTATTTTTGCTTTTATTTCCATTAATCTGGGAGGTGGGTCACAGAGGATCCTGCTATGATTTATGTCAGAGAGTGTTTTGCCTACAGTTTCCTCTAGGAGTTTTATAGTTTCTGGTCTAACATTTAGATCTTTAATACATTTTGAGTTTATTTTTTTGTATGGTGTTAGAAAGTGTTCCAGTTTCATTCTTTTACATGTGGTTGACCAGTTTTCCCAGCACCACTTGTTAGATTGTCTTTTCTCCATTGTATATTCTTGCCTTCTTTGTCAAAGATAAGGTGTCCATAGATGCATGGATTTATCTCTGGGCTTTCTGTTTTGTTCCATTGATCTATATTTCTGTCTTTGTGCAAGTACCATACGGTCTTGATGACTGTCGCTTTGTAGTATAGTCTGAAGTCAGATAGGTCGATTCCTCCAGTTCCATTCTTCTTTCTTAAGATTGCTTTGGGTATTTGAGGTTTTTTGTATTTCCATATAAATTGTGAAATTATTTGCTCTAGTTCTCTGAAAAATACCGTTGGTGGCTTGATAGGGATTGCATTTAATCTATAGATTGCTTTGGGTAGTATACTCATTTTCACTATATTGATTCTTCCGATCCATGAACATGGTATATTTCTCCATCTATTTGTGTCCTCTTTGATTTCTTTCATCAGTGTTTTATAGTTTTCAATATATAGGTCTTTTGTTTCTTTAGGTAGATTTATTCCTAGGTATTACTGAACTGAACTGATTTTATTCTTTTCATTACAATGGTGAATGGAATTATTTCCTTAATTTCCCTTTCTGTTTTCTCATTGCTAGTGTATAGGAATGCAAGGGATTTCTGTGAGTTAATTTTATATCCTGAAACTTTACTATATTCATTGATTAGCTCTAGTAATTTTTTGGTGGTGTCTTTAGGGTTTTCTTTGTAGAGGATCATGTCATCTGCAGACAGTGAGAGTTTTACTTCTTCTTTTCCAATTTGGATTCATGTCTTTTTCTGCTCTGATTGCTGTGTCCAAAACTTCCAAAACTATGTTGAATAGTAGTGGTGAGAGTGGGCACCCTTGTCTTGTTCCTGACTTTAGGGGAAATGCTTTCAATTTTTCACCATTGAGGATAATGTTTGCTGTGGGTTTATCATATATATCATATATGGCTTTTATTATGTTGAGGTATGTTCCTTCTATTCCTGCTTTCTGGAGGGTTTTTATTATAAATGGATGTTGAATTTTGTCAAAGGCTTTCTCTGCATCTATTGAAATAATCATATGGTTTTTAGCTTTCCATTCTAAAACATGCATTTTAAGAACTGATGAATCCATTTTAACATGGATACGCCAAAATTTATTTACTCCATTTATGTTTATGGGATTAGGATAATTTATTTTTAAAATTATAAACAATTTAGGAATTATAATGTTCTTTTCTCTGTACATGTTAATTTTTGTAGTTATATAGTCTTAAAACTATAATTAATAGGTCCTGGAAAGACTCTGATGCTGGGAGGGATTGGGGGCGGGAGGAGATGGGGACGACAGAGAATGAGATGGATGGAAGGCATAACCAACTCGATGGACATGAATCTGAGTGAACTCCGGGAGTTGGTGATGGACAGGAAGGCCTGGCGTGCTGTGATTCATGGGGTTGCAAAGAGTCGGACACGACTGAGCGACTGAACTGAACTGAGGGTCATCACATTTATTTTAATAGATAATGTTAGTGACTTATCAAAAAGATTTAACAATTTTGTTTCCCACTTTCCTCATCATAATTGGACATTATCTCTATCTATTGATCAATCAATAAGCCTGTCTGATTTTTGGAAAGATAAACAGTATTCTCAGCAATATCTCTTTATTATCCGTAGGTTCTCAGGGGCAGTTGTGTACCAAGGGCAGAGTGGAAACAATCCTTGGCCAATGTTCCAGATCTGAGTCATAAAATGGAAATGTGTGCTGAGGTGCTTCAGTCGTGTCCAACTCTTTGTGACCCCATGGACTGTAGCCTGCCACGCTCCTCTGTCCATGGGATTCTCCAGGCAAGAATACTGGAGTGGGTTGCCATTTCCTTTTCCTTTTCCCCACTCAGGGATCAAACCCCTGTCTCTTATGGCTCCTGCATTGGCAGTTGAATTCTTTACCACTAGCGCTACCTGAGGAAATGGAAATAATCCTTGGAAAAATATATTTCAGGAAAACAATAATAACTACTATTTGGAGAAAGGATTTTTAAAGTTTGTGTTGTTAGAAGTGAAAATGATAAACACTCCTTTCAGTAAGCTGCTCCGGAGTTAAAAAAATCTGATTGAAAAGTCACTGCTATTATTTTCCCCAATAAAACCATAGTTGTTAAAAATGTTTAACCCAATAAAGGGTTTCCTGTATTCTTGAAAAGTTCAAAACAATCCACAACAAAGGAAAAGGTCCAGTCTTGAGTTCCTTAATTACATAAACAATACAGTATCTGTAAAATACTATTCTTTAGCCAGACATGATTGGGTTTAGCTGCTTGGACATGTTAACCACTATCTTTTTTTTTTTTTGCAGGTAACATTTAAGCAGACCCAATATAGGAGACTGCACTGAATCTCTCTCTCTTTCTGAAGTTAAATCATAATATGAATAAGAAAACCAGGAAGGAGTATTTTGTATTTTTGATCAAAACAGTGTTATAGAGTATGGTCAAATTATCGTGTTTCTAGTGTTTCAAGGATCCAATTTTACTTATTTTTTTGAATACTATTATTGCTATCTTTATTTTAGTTTTTTTAAAATTAATCTTTATTGGAGTATAGTTGCTTTAAAATGTGTTAGTTTTTGCTGTACAGCAGAATGAATCAGTTATAGTTTATATATATATATATATATATACACATATATACTATATATACACACACACACACACACATATATATGTACACACTCTTTTTTAGATTTCCTTCCCATTTAGGTCATCACAGAATATTGAGTAGACTTTCCTGTGCTATACAATATGTTCTCACTATTTATCTATTTTATACATAGTAGTGTGTATATGTCAGTTCCAATCTCCTAATTCATCCCACCTTCCCCAGACCCCCTTGGTATCAAGGATCCAATTTTAAAAGGAAAAATATACCTGGAGTTTAGATTTATAAATGGATATTCTTTGGAGACCCTGCTTTGATTCCTGGGTCAGGAATCTACCCTGGAGAAGGAATAGGCTACCCACTCCAGTATTCTTGGGCTTCCCTAGTGACTCAGATGGTAAAGAAACCATTTGCAATGCAGGAGACCTGGGTTCAGTCCCTAGGTTGGGAAGATCCCCTGGAGGAGGGCATGGAAATCCACTCCAATATTCTTGCCTGGAGAATCCCCAGGGGCAGATGAGCCTGGTGGGTTACAGTCCATGGGATCGGAAAGAGTTGGAGACGGATGAGTGACTAAGTACAACACAACACATTCTTTGGAGTGTTTCCATCAGGAATCAGAGAAGCACCTTAAAGGATCACTAGCAAATTTGTAGTCCAACATCTCTTCCTGGTAATGACACAGCCAAACTCATCACTTAAACTTTGGAATTGATTAGATGATGAAAGAATTAGTCATTATATTAGCTTAGTTTAAAGCATCTAAGGTGGATATGTTTTTAAAAATTAAATAATAATGTCTCTATGTCTAGAACTTTCTTGTTTAGAGAATAATGTTTTTCCTTTTTTCCCAGTTTTCACTTTTCATTTCAGGACTCAGGAGATTTCCATGTCGGGTCTTCAGCAAAAGTTAACCTGTACTCCGGGCAGTTGTTTCATTCAGTGCCTTGGTCTTCTCATTTAGAGCCTAAAGTTAAAGCCATCAACTTATCTCAAAGAAATGATAAAAATAACTGCACCTTATAAAAAGAGAAAGGAAATACTACAGCTAAATGATAACATGGCTGTATTTATTTTTTTAAATGGAAAAATAACTTGAAAACAAAACCCCTACACTATTTAAGTCTGAGTTCTTGTCCAAGTCAGACAGGATCCTCCACACCTTATGCCCTGCTGGCGTCTCTCAGATTCTTTCTTCTCCACATTCCCTCTCGGGGATGCTGGGTGCTTCGGAGACTCCCAAACTCCCTGTAGATAGAAGTTATCCCTATTCACTTATTCATCGGTCTGTCTCTTCCACAAGATTGTAAGTAAGGATTTTGTGCCCCAAATATGCCCTGAAGTCCACACTGTTGCCAAAATAGACACACAGCCAAGACCAGAGCAAATATTGAGGCCCTGCCTGGTCAACTCTTAACTGCAGGCATTTCTCAGAGAGAACTTCAGCTAAGTCAGACTCCTTAGGAACACAGGTGATTAAAACAAACAAACAAGTAACAAACTTAACAACTGCAGGCAGAAACTGAGAAGATTTATAAATGCTTCTAGATGATATAAGAGAGCAGGGCATTCAGGGATACTGTCATGAAACAGAATGGGGACATAAAGGGGACTCTCACAAGTCATTCAATCCAGATATAAAAGGAACCTCAGTGGACCATTAACACGGTCATTTTATGTATAATCTGTATGTGTGTGTGCATCTGGAATACAATGGAAACTAACATTAGAACTCTGTATCATTTGCAGTGCTGTATGTGTGCGTGCGAGCTAAGTCGCTTCAGTTGTGTCTGACTCTTTGTGACCCCATGGATTGTAGCTGGCCAGGCTCTTCTGTCCATGGGATTCTCCAGGCAAGAAGAAGTGAGTTGCTATGCACCACCCCCCCAGGGCAGTGTTGTATATTATGCTTATTAAAAATATTAATATTTAAATACCACATTATAGAGTCAAATTTTGACACAACACTTTACCATTTTTATGAAAAGTAACCCTTTCTGGCATTACAGTAGAGAGCCATCTAAGTCTGGATTTTAATAAGTGACCAAGATGACACTGTTTCAAGAAGGCAAAATCAAACAATCAAAGGACTCTTTATAGGTGTTTACGATATTTTTTACACTTCACCTGATCCCAGGAGCTCCACAAGATTCCAGGAAGATATCTGATGCTCAGATAAATCTGGGAAATATTGGCTTAAATATTGTGTTATCATTATTTTTACAACAGGATTAGTTAGAAATGTTAAAACTGAGCTTGCATTGTGAATCTCCTCAAGGTAGATACATCCTGACTCTAGTTTTTCCCCATCTTGTTTGGTCAAGTGAGGTTTTCTGAGGGGAACCAGAGTAAATGCTGTATAAAACAAACAGCTCAGGATCCTTTTCTACTTCAGAACAGGAAAAAAAAAAAAAAAAAGGATCTATTCTTCAGTGTCTAGCCTAGCTTGAAAATGAATTTGTTCGAGTCTAGATAGGTATTTCTTTCAAAACTCATAGACTCCAAAACATCATGAAAAATAAATTTATCTTTCTGAAAAGGGAATGGTGCATGCTACATTGCAAAACAAAAATGAATAGATCTGGGGTAGAAAAAAATTCAATAATAATATTTAGAAATATATGTTTTCAAATACCACAATTTGAAATGCAACCATGACATTCTTAGATATACTCTTGAAAATCAAATGAGCTCCTGAAACTGTATTTAGCTAAAATTCCAATCTCTTAAATATTTGGAAAGGTCAATTTTGATATGATGAATTACAATTTTGGCAATTCCTATCGTATAGCTGTTCTAAGGAAATATAATACTGTTGGTGGTGTAAATAACATATTTAACTGGTTTCCCTGGAGTTTTTCTTGTTAAATACCTTGCAGAAAATGCTCAAACGTCCTGAATTAATAGCTTTTCTTTCCTACTAGCTTAAGCAATGCTTTTGGTTGGTAAATGCTTAACACATACTCTAGATAACAGTCCTCCTGGAGCTCAGGACTCCCAATCTACAAAGCATATGCACTGATAAAGGAGCTCCTTAAAGGAAAATCTCATTTAAAAATTATATTTTTAAAAAGCAGTTGCATGGCAAAACTCTGTATTTGCTGTTGTTCAGTCGCTCAGCCATGTCTGACTCTCTGCAACCCCATGGACTGCAGCACGCCAGGCTTCCCTGCCCTTCACCATCACCTGGTGTTTGCTCAGACTCATGTCCATTGAGTTGGTGATGCCATCCACCCATATCATCTTTTGTCGCCCCCTTCTCCTCCTGCCCTCAATCTAAAAAAAAAACCTAGATATAATGCGGTCTGGACAATGTGTCCACAACCTTATAAGTACAAACACATAATCTTTAAAAAAACAAAGAAAATGTAAGTTTAACCAAATGAATTTGCTGATGAAGCAGGTCCCAAACAGTCATTTTCCAGCAATTTCATACAGTTCAACTTGCAGATCAACATGTTCACAGTGGTTGTAACTTGGGAACTAAATAATGGTTTATTTTTATACTTTTGTGTGTGGGTATATGTATGTGTATACTTTCTCTTATTTTCAAAATTTCACAGTGAGCATTCGTTTTAAACAACATACTTTTAAACTTTTGCAAGAAGACACACAGAAGCACAAACATGTAAATGAAGGGATTAAATTGTTTCCTGAAGGGGAAGATAAAGAAAATGAACGAAGAGTCTGGACTGTGATTTAGATATCATTTTCAAGAGTTGTATGTGGATTCCGATATCTCATTATAAACTGACATGTAAGAAGGATCCTGGTTTCCCAGAGTTTAGGGAAAGAAATGTTTTCTGCATACACTGTTAAAGGATTACCCTCAGTCTGGGCCCAAAGTAGGAACACAAGGATGCCATCCATTATATGAGGGAATAGGCAATATGGTAAGGAAGCTATCTGTATTATTCATGTAGTATCGTTCTTTTTTTCCACTTAACACATTTGACTCTCCTTAGTTCATTTGTGAGTACCCAGATTAAAATCCTGAACATATCCATTGAAGTTAAATTTTCTCCTGGGCTGTGTTTGTAGTTGAACAACCAATGCCCTCTAATAAGCAAGGGTTTACCCTGGTCTTCATGAATCAGAAGTAGTCTGGAGGATGCCTACAGTCCTAAGGCTAGAGAAGCAGAGTTCTTGTTTATTTTAATTGAAGTATAGTTGATTTACAATATTGTATTAGTTTCAGTTGTACAGCATAGTGATCCTTTCTTTTTTTTTGGATTAGAGTCCATTAGAAGGAAGTGTCACTACCCCAGGTCTGGACCAGGGGAGGAGCTTATTTCTGGCTGATGGCTGACAGCTTGGAGGGTCCCTGTCTTCCCTTAGAAAGGTCCATCTGGATTTCACAGAAATGGCCTCATGCTAGTTACAGCCATTTTTCTGGGATCACTCTTGCCAACGTCATGGGCAAGATAGGAAAAAAAAAAAAAAAACAATAAGACTATAACAAAACTCTATTTGTTAATCGTATTTGTTTTCTATGTCCATCAGTCTATTTCTATTCTGTGAATAAGTTCATTTGTGTCATAGTTTAGATTTTACATATAAGCTATATTGTATGATATCTTTCTCTGTCCAGTGTCATTTAATATAATAATCTCTAGGTCCATCCATGTTGCTGCAGATGGCATTATTTCATTCTTTTTTATGGCTGAGTAATACTCCATTATATATAGCACATCTTTATCCATTCATATATATATGTAAATGAACCTCTTTGCTGTACACCTAAAACTAACACAGCTTTGTAAACCAATTATATTACAATTAAAAAACAAACAAACAAAAAACTGAAAACCCTAAAGACTCTACCAGAAAACTACTAGAGCTAATCAATGATTACAGCAAAGTTGCAGGATATAAAATCAACACACAGAAATCCCTTGCATTCCTATACACTAATAATGAGAAAATAGAAAGAGAAATTAAGGAAACTATTCCATTCACTGTTGCAATGAAAACAATTAAATACTTAGGAATATATCTACCTAAGGAAACAAAAGACTTGTACATAGAAAACTATAAAACACTAGTGAAAGTAATCAAAGAGGACATGAATAGATGGAGAAATATACCGTGTTCATGGATTGGAAGAATAAATATTGTAAAAATGAGTATACTACCCAAAGTAATTTATACATTCAATGCAATCCCTATCAAGCTACCAACAATATTTTTCACAGAACTAGAACAAATAATCTCACAATTTGTATGGAAATACAAAAAACCTCGAATAGCCAAAGCAATCTTGAGGAAGAAGAATGGAACTGGGGGAATTAACCTGCCGGACTTCAGGCTCTATTACAAAGCCACAGTCATCAAGACAGTATGGTACTGGCATAAAGACAGAAATATAGATCAATGGAACAAAATAGAAAGCCCAAGATAAACCCACGCTCCTATGGACACCTTATCTTCGACAAAGGAGGCAAGAATATAAAATGGAGAAAAGACAGTCTCTTTAACAAGTGGTGCTGGGAAAACTGGTCAGCCACTTGTAAAAGAATGAAACTAGAACACTTCCTAACACCATACACAAAAATAAACTCAAAATGGATTAAAGATCTAAATGTAAGACCAGAAACTATAAAACTCCTAGAGGAGAACGTAGGCAAAACACTCTCCGACATAAATCACAGCAGGATCCTCCAAGACCCACCTCCCAGAATATTGGAAATAAAAGCAAAAATAAACAAATGGGACCTAATTAAAATCAAAAGCTTCTGCACAGCAAAGGAAACTCTAAGCAAGGTGAGAAGACAACCTTCAGAATGGGAGACAATAATAGCAAATGAAGCAACTGATAAAGGATTAATCTCCAAATTATACAAGCAGCTCCTGCAGCTTAATTCCAGAAAACTAAGTGACCCAATCAAAAAATGGGCCAAAGAACTAAACAGACATTTCTCCAAAGAAGACATAAAGATGGCTAATAAACACATGAAAAAATGCTCAACATCCCTCATCATCAGAGTTGAAAGAGACACATGTACTCCAATGTTCATTGCAGCACTGTTTATAATAGCCAGGACATGGAAGCAACCTAGATGTCCATCTGCAGATGAATGGATAAGAAAGCTTTGGTACATATACACAATGGAGTATTTTTCAGCCATCAAAAAGAATGCATTTGAATCAGTTTTAATGAGGTGGATGAAATTGGAGCCAATTATACAGAGTGAAGTAAGCCAGAAAGAAGAACATCAATACCGTATATTAACGCATATATATGGAATTTAGAAAAATGGTAACCTAAACCCTGTATAAGAGACTGCAAAAGAGACATAGGCATTTAGAACAGTCTTTGGGACTCTGTGGGGGAGGGTGAAGGTGGAATGATTGGAGAGAATGGAATTGTAGCATGTATATTATCATAAGTGACCAGTCCAGGTTCGACGCATAAATTTTCCTCTGTTCATTTCTTTGCATTTGTGCTTTTTTAATAAAATTCTTTTTTAGAAATTAAAAAAAAAAAAAACCTCTATTTGTTGTTAAAAGCCAGCAGTAATAACTTATTTAGGAAACAGTCAACAAAATAATTAATAACACTTAAAAATATATATTGACTTTTTCCATCTTGAGATTAGAAAGAAGTGAATACTTTTCAAACTAATGGTAGGGCATTTTTATTTGAATATAAAACTTTTGTATTCCATCTTGCTTTTCATAATACATTAATTCCGCTGTGTTTGAAACATTCGTTGCCTTGAAAAAGATTACCTAAATTTCTGGCAAGCAAGCACTCATTTAGGGATTCAAAAATACTCTAAATGTAAATATTGCTATAACCCATGAAATATTCCACTTTTGTATGTATTGCAGCACACTGTTGGGACTTCTGTGGTGGTCCAGTGGCTAAGATTTTATGCTTCCACTGAAGAGGGGGCATGCCACAACTAACTGTTCTCACACTGCAACAAAGATCAAAGATTCCAGGTGCCACAACTAAGACTTGATGCAGCCAAATAAACTTTTCTTTTTTAAAAAGCACACTGTTTTCCTTTAATCACAGAGGTATACTGAGAGGATACAAGTTTTGTTGGATGAGGTAACAGGTGGGTATTGTGATAACCTAGAGGGGTGGTAATAATTACGGGAAATCTGAGGTACAGGTTAACAAGGATGTGGAACTTAATTAAAGATGTATATTTCCTGGGCCTAGTATAAGCCTGTTCTATGAATAAGCATTAAAATTATAGCAATTATTTCCATATCTTCCTAGTGTGACTGACAATCACAATGCCATATACATAGCATGATAAATCTTTAAACACAGATTTTTATTTTGTCAAAAAATGTCATACATAACATTATTCTTTTGCATCTTTTGCTTGTTTATTCAAAGAATATTATCTAATTGAAGTTTTGATTTCATCCTTTACAACTAAACAGTTCAAGGGATCTATATGGTTGCAGAATTGTTTTCAGATAAGTGGCCCCTTCCCCAGCTTGTGCATTGCTTCATAAGTCATACTCATAAGAAATTAGTTTTTGACGTGTAACTAGTTAGTTTGAGATACAAAACTTTATCTTGAAAAAAGTACCAGCCAGATAAAGGGATACTTCACTTCCCTATTCTTACCCATTTCACTTACATAGGATGCTGCATCTTTCTTTCTTTAATTATTGGCCATACCCTGAGGCATATGGACTTCCATGGGTGGCTCAGACAGTAAGGGCTCTGCCTGCAATGCAGGAGACCTGGGTTTGATCCCTAGGTCAGGAAGATCCCCTGGAGAAGGAAATGGCAACCCACTCCAGTATTCTTGCCTGGAGAATCCCCATGGGCAGAAGAGCCTGGTGGGCTATAGTCCATGGAGTTGCAAAGAGTCAGACACGACCAATTGACTAAATTTGTTGAGGCATATGGGATCTTAGTTCCCTGAACAGGGATCAAACCCACCTCCCTGTATTGGACGGTGGAATCTTAACCACTGGACCACCAGGGAAGTCCCAATCTTTCTTGATTATTGCTGTCATGATATTACATTTCTGAATAATCAGAGTCATTAATAGGTATATCTGTACATATGTGTAGGACAGAAAGAGAATGAGAGAGATAGCATGGGACAGAAGGAGACAGTAAGAAACATACACAGAGAAAGATTGACAGAGGGAGAGAGACAAAGACAGATACATATATAGATACACACACTCACAGTGACAGACACTGGCTCTTCCTCCCCTTATGGTCTGTCTGTTTTCATTTCTCTTGTACTTACAGACCTTTTAGCAGCTGACATTACTCATTTTGAGCCCTGGAACTACTTAGGCTTCGCCTTCGTGTTCGTGTATGAGACTGACAGTGATTGAAATAGGCTCTATTATGTAATTCATTCTGACGCTTGGAGATTTTAATAATACATTATCTGTGTGATCCTCATTTTTCTATAACTACAAATCATATACTTAAATATGAATAAAGTTGTACATTGTCTTAATTCTATTTTTAAAAAAATCACAGCAGTGGAAATTGCTTGTTCTTCTGCAAATCATAAGTTACTCCTCAGAGACAATTTATAACAGGCAGAAAAGATTCTAAGAGGAGTGAACCTTTAGCCTTTGATTGTGAGGCCAGTGCAGTTTGAACTTGGCCTAGCAAAGTCATAGGCTATGTGAATATCATATCACTTCTTCACTTCCTGCTTAAGTCACCCTAGAAGGGTTCACATTGCCTATTTTGCAATAGAGTTTTAAGTTGTTTAGTCACTAAGTCATGTCCAGCTTTTTGTGACCCCATGGACTGTAGCGAACCAGTTTCCTCTGTCCATGGGATTTCCTAGGCAAGAATACTAGAGTGGGTTGCCATTTCCTTCTCCAAGGAATCTTCCCAACCCATGAGTTGAACCCACGTCTCCTGCATTGGCAGGCAGATTCTTTACCACTGAACCTCCAGGGAAGCCAATGGTTTTAGGTAGCAATAACCTAATCTTGAGTTTATATCCAAAAGCAAACAAACAAAAAAAGGAGAGTCTATATCTAGAACTGAACATATTCCAGATGGTTTTCATAAATTACCTCCCATATTTCTCATGATAACCTGATGTCAAGGATACTGTTATTATCATTCCTGTAAGTGAGAAGAGAAAGCCAAGGTCTGGAAGAGTTAGGCAGCTTCCTCAAGATGACACAAGTGGTACGGGAAGGGTTTGAACCTGGACCATAAGGCTCCAGACCTGGGACTTTCCCCTGCAGTGCGATTGCACATTGCTGTTTGGTGAGTGAATCCATATCACCCAACAAGGAAACACAGTAGGGAGTAAATTTCATGATGGGTCCAGAAACAAAAGTATGAGACCACAGCGTTCCTTTAGGTGTATGCTGCAGGGAACGGGAAAGGAAATGATGGAGAAATTTAAAAAAAAAAAAAAAAAGCGATTTCTTTTGGGATGGTGAACGTGACCCTCTCTGGGTTGATATTTTTCAGTACATAATGAAGAGTGAGTTTGACAGGCAATGAGCAATAGGCTAAGTTTTCTGTTTATCTGTGGATTTGATTGCTTTTTTCTTATCTGAGAAAGAGAGCACACAGTTTACACAACAAGAAACAAAATATTTTCTGATTTAAGGAAAAGTTTTAAATCATAAAGAGGTCTTTGCAAAACTCAACAAGTACTGAATTTCTGATTTATGGAAGTGGCAATACAATACACAAAAACTCACACTTACAGTTATCTATAAATTAACAAAATTACCTAACAAAAATTAAGCAACAGCTGCTAACTGGTTTGTGGATTATATCTGTGACATATCAATGAATATAAAATTGGAAATCTGACATATGTTTCCTAAGAGTTTCCCTTCTAAGAAAGTTAGGGCAGCAGAAATTGTGACTGTGCCTTTGACAAGATAAAATACTGAGATTTATGATTTAAAAAGACATGGTGTTTCCATTTCTAAACATATTTAGAAGCAGAGAGAGACATTTACTGCTAGGTTCATGAAGAGATGATAAAAGCAGAGATCCAGATTAGAAAAGCCATAAGAGCCATCCTAGTTCTAGGACCCAGTGGTTAAGTTCTTTTATGAATGAGCCTATCTGCTCAACGTACATAAATTTGAATTTTATAAATTGTACTTAGAATTCTTCATCCTCGATAGTATTAAATTTTTCTCCATTTTCATCAACATCAATACCATAAACTTCATAATTATAACCTATTGACAGTGAGTCTTAGGTGTGTGTGTGTTGCTCAGTTGTGTCTGACTCTCTATGACCCCATGGACTGGAGTCCATTAAGTTCCTCTATCCATGGGATTCTCTAGGCAAGAATACTTGAGTGAGCAGCCATTCCCTTCACCAGGGGATCTTCTCCACGCAGGTACTGAACTTTGGTCTCCTGTACTGCAGTCAGATTCTTTACCATCTGAGCCAACAGAAAAGCCCACCAGGTAAGTTTTAGGTAGATCTTTCCAAATTTGCCATGCTACAGAATTTTGTCTACAACCCATTTAAAAATTTCTCTGATGCAAAAAATTTCACTTATAAACTTTATTTAGCCAAGGCTTAATGGAGTATCTGGTCATGAGATACTATATTCTTGGAAGTTATGCTGTAAAAATTAGTATAAGAGTATATAATGGATAACAATTAAGGTAACAATTTATAGATTTTTTTTTTCAATAAGTTAAACTTTGTTTTCTTTTCTTCCATTATATACATTTAGGCAATTTCATTGCTTAAAAAGGTAAATAAGGTAAAACTGAAATTTATTTTATTGTAGAAAGGTTAACAGGAGAGGGTAAATTAACGCATGATTTACACTCTGCTGATAAAAAAAATCATTGTCCAGAGCACGTTTTTAAAAGTGAACTTTCAAGTTTTTAGCAGAAGCACAGAGTGTGCGTACAGGAACTGGACAGATGGATGTGAATACTAGTGCTGCCACTTACCTGTGGCCTTAAGCAAGTATTTTTCCTTTTGGAGACTAGTTTTCTCATTTCTAAATGGGATCACAGTAGTATACCTGGGCTGTTGTAAGGACTGATTTGTTTAATGTAGGTAAAGGGCGTAGTGCCTGACAAGTATTAGCTATTATTATATCTGTATAAAGCTATTAATATACAACCTTGACATACTCCTTTTCCTATTTGGAACCAGTCTGTTGTTCCATGTCCAGTTCTAACTGTTGCTTCCTGACCTGCATACAGGTTTCTCAAGAGGCAGGTCAGGTGGTCTGGGATTCCCATCTCTTTCAGAATTTTCCAGTTTGTTGTGATCCACACAGTCAAAGGCTTTGGCATAGTCAATAAAGCAGAAATAGATGTTTTTCTGGAACTCTATTGCTTTTTCCATGATCCAGAGGATGTTGGCAATTTGATCTCTGGTGCCTCTGCCTTTTCTAAAACCTGCTTGAACATCTGGAAGTTCATGGTTCACATATTGCTGAAGCCTGGCTTGGAGAATTTTGAGCATTAGTAGCGTGTGAGACGAGTGCAATTGTGCGGTAGTTTGAGCATTCTCTGGCATTGCCTTTCTTTGGGACTGGAATGAAGACTGACCTTTTCCAGTCCTGTGGCCACTGCTGAGTTTTCCAAATTTGCTGGCATATTGAGTGCAGCACTTTCACAGCATCATCTTTGAGGATTTGAAATAGCTCAACTGGAATTCCATCACCTCCACTAGCTTTGTTCATAGTGATGCTTTCTAAGGCCCACTTGCCTTCACATTCCAAGATGTCTGGCTCTAGGTGAGTGATCATGCCATTGTGATTATCTTGGTCGTGAAGGTCTTTTTTGTATAGTTCTGTGTATTCTTGCCACCTCTTCTTAATATCTTCTGCTTCTGTTAGGTCCATACCTAACATGAGGAATGCTGGGCTGGAATAAGCACAAGCTGGAATCAAGATTGCTGGGAGAAATATCAATAACCTCAGATATGCAGATGACACCACCCTTATGGCAGAAAGTGAAGAGGAACTCAAAAGCCTCTTGAGGAAAGTGAAAGAGGAGAGTGAAAAGGTTGGCTTGAAGCTCAACATTCAGAAAACAAAGATCATGGCATCTGGTCCCATCACTTCATGGGAAATAGATGGGGAAACAGTGGAAACAGTGTCAGACTTTTTTTTGGGCTCCAAAATCACTGTGGATGCTGATTGCAGCGATGAAATTAAAAGACGCTTACTCCTTGGAAGGAAAGTTATGACCAACCTAAATAGCGTATTAAAAAGCAGAGACATTACTTTGCCAACCAAGGTCCATCTAGTCAAGGCTATGGTTTTTCCAGTGGTAATGTATGGATGCGAGAGTTGGACTGTGAAGAAAGCTGATCGCTGAAGAATTGATGCTTTTGAACTGTGGTGCTGGAGAAGACTCTTGAGAGTCCCTTGGACTGCAAGGAGATCCAACCAGTCCATTCTAAAGGAGATCAATCCTGGGTGTTCATTGGAAGGACTGATGCTAAAGCTGAAACTCCACTACTTTGGCCACCTCATGCAACGAGTTGACTCACTGGAAAAGACTCTGCTGCTGGGAGGGATTGGGGGCGGGAGGAGAAGGGAACGACAGAGAATGAGATGGCTGGATGGCATCGCTGACTTGATGGACATGAGTTTGAGTGAACTCCTGGAGTTGGCGATGGACAGGGAGGCATGGCATGCTGTGATTCATGGGGTCACAGAGTCGGACATGACTGAGCAACTGAACTGAACTGAACTGAAAGCTACTAATATAAGGTTTTATAAATATACTACACATATGGAACAGCATTAAAAGAACTTGGTAACTGGGGCATGAGAAATGGGACAGCAGTAAACCATTTAAGAAGAAATTATACATACAATGAAGTAAGTGAAGTTGCTCAGTCGTGTCCGACTCTTTGTGACCCCATGGACTGTAGCCTACAAAGCTCTTCTGTCCATGGAATTTTCCAGGCAAGAATACTGGAGTGGGTTACCATTTCCTACTCCATATATACAATGGTGGTGGTTTATTTGCTAATTCGTGTCCAACCTTTGCGATCCCATCGACAGTAGCCTGCCAGACTCCTCTATCCATGGAATTTCCCAGGCAAGAATACTAGAGGGGGTTGCCATTTCCTTCTCCAGGGGATCTTCCCAAACCAGGGATCGAACCCATGTCTCCTGCACTGCAGGCAGATTCTTTACCACTGAGCCACCATAGAAGTCCTAGAAAATATTAATAAAATATTTCAAAATGTACTAGACACTTCACTAAAGAATACACACAGATGTTAAATAAGCAACAGGAAAAGTTGCTCAAGATCACTGGCCATTAGGGGAATAAAAATAAAAATCAGCATCACTAAACATCTGCTGGAAAAAGCAAAATTAAAAACACTGATCATTGTAAGCTTTAGCGAGGATGTAGAGCAACTGGAACTCTTATCTGCTGCTGGGAATGTAAAATCTACAACCACTCTGAAAAACAGTTTGGGAATTTCCTAAAAAGTTAAACGTACACCTACCATGTGACTCAGACACCCTAATCTTGGATATTTACCTAAGAGAAATGAAAGCACTCTGATACAAAGACATGGACACAAACATTCAGAGCAGATTTCTTTTAATAACTCAGTGCTAGAAATAAGCCAAATGTCTAGAGGATAGATATCAATGGTAGTGTATCAGCATAGTGGAATAATAATAAGCAACAAAAGAAACTACTGATATACACAAATATGAATGAATATAAAAATAATTATGCTTAGTGAAAGATGCTAGATCAAAAAAAGAGTATCCATTGTAGGAGTCAATTTATATCACTCTATAAAATGCAAACTAATCTATACTGACAGAAAGCACATGAGTGGTTTCCTGGTGATGGGGAATGAAATGTGGGAGGGGAAGGGAGGGATTACAAAGAATTAAAGATTTCTACTTTATAATACATTAAAAAGTAATGAGTGTACTTATTATCTTGCTTTTGCTGACAGTTTCATATATGTATACATTACATTATAACTTAGAAAGGTACACTTTAAATATATACAATTTATAGATAAAATCATGTTTTAATAAAGCTGAAAAATAATCAGCTGTACATTTCATTTTACAGTATGTTTCAATGTCTTGCAATTTATGAAAGCAGAAAATAAAGAAAAAATGGGGCTTTGCAAGAAAAATAATTTTGAATTGTTATATAAAACATGTCAAATCTGTAAAGTTAAAAATCTTTGTGGAAACATTCTATCTAATAATTTCACATTTAAAACCTTTTTTCTATTGAAAATTGACACATTTTCCTTAGAACTGAGTCACAGAGATGATAAACTCTGCCTCTTATTAATGTTTCTGCATATGTGGTACTGTCTAGTGGTGTCATTATCCCTTTTTGCATTTGTGAGATGGTACTCAAAAGTACTAAATGAATTTGTCCATGTTCTAAACCACAGAACTATCAAGGTTTATTGCTTTATAGTTTGGCAAGAGAACTATGGTTCTTCTTTGGATGTAAATGTATCCATGAGCTTATTTTAGGGCATACAGAACAATTAAAACAGATGGCAGTATCTAGCAGGAAATATCCTTGCCAACAAGAATTTTGTCAAAGCAACTCTTTTCAGAAATTCTAATTTATTAAAACCTACAAAAGTTCATTTCGAGTAACTACATGGAGAATATTTTTGAGAGCAATTTATGAACAAAGGAGTTACTGTGATAAGCACTTAAAGATTCAGATGGCAGAATAATTGAGTTAAATCTTGTGTCTGCTGCTAAGTCACTTCAGTTGTGTCCGACTCTGACTCTGTGTGACCCCATAGACGGAAGCCCACCAGGCTCCCCCATCCCTGGGATTCTCCAGGCAAGAACACCGGAGTGGGTTGCCATTGTATCTACTATGATGTTTATCAAGAAATCTCGAGATGCAAGAGACGCTCAGCTCTGGCGCAACCGACCACGTGCAGAATCGTGGCTGAGATGAGCTACCCCACGCCCAGGGTTAGGGCAGTGGCCGAGAGGAGCTGTACCACGTTCAGGAGGCGGTGGCTGCTTGGGCACCGGAGGGCCGAGAGGAGCTGATCCACATTCAAAGCAGGAGGGGCGGCCTTGAGGAGATACCCCTCGTCCAAGGTAAGGTACAGCGGCTGTGCCTTGCTGGAGCAGCTGTGAAGAGATACTCCACGACCAAGTGGAATATAAGAATCCAGTGTTCTGGGGAGGAAGGAACAAGATGGCGGAGGGAAAAGACGGCAAGACCACTTTCTCCCCCACAAATTCATCAAAAGAACATTTGAACGCGGAATAAAGTCCACAAAACAACTTCTGAATACTGGCAGAGGACATCAGGCTCCCAGAAAAGCAGCCCATTGTCTTCTAAAGGAGAGAGAAGAAATCAAGCTCCACCCACCAGAACACCGACACGTGCTTCCCTAACCAGGGAACCCGGACAAGTCACCCGTCCAACCCCACACACAGCGAAGAAACTACATAATAAAGAGAACTCCACAAACCGCAAGAAGAGGGAAAGGCCACCCCAAGCAAAGCAATATAAGCAAGATGAAGAGGCAGAGAAATACCCAGCAAGTAAAGGAACAAGATAATTGCCCACCAACACAAACAAAAGAAGAAGATATAGGGAATTTACCTGATAAAGAATTTCGAATTTTGATGGTGAAAATGATTTAAAATCTTGAAAGCAAAATGGAGTTACAGATAAATAACCTGGAGAAAAGGATTGAGAAGATGGAAGAAAGATTTAATAAGGACTTAGAAGAAATAAAAAAGAGTCAATATACAATGAATAATGCAATAGATGAGATCAGAAACACTCTGGAGGGAACAAACAGTAGAATAACAGAGGCAGAAGACAGGATAAGCGAACTAGAAGATAGAATTGTAGAAATAAATGAAACAGAGAGGAAAAAAGAAAAACGAATTAAAAGAAATGAGGACACTATTAGAGACCTCTGGGACAATGTTAAACGCTCCAACATTCGAATCATAGGAGTCCCAGAAGAAGAAGACAAAAAGAAAGACCATGAGAGAATACTTGAGGAGATAATAGTTGAAAACTTCCCTAAAATGGGGAAAGAAATAATCACCCAAGTCCAAGAAACCCAGAGAGTCCCCAACAGGATAAACCCAAGGCGAAATACTCCAAGACACATATTAATCAAATTAACAAAGATCAAACACACACACACACAAAAAAAAGAAATCTCAGTCAATGACAGGTAGGTTTGATTCACTTATAACTAGATGATTTCAAAATGAAATTATACATAAACTTTAATTTTTTACTACAAATAATATACATAACCTAGGGTATGTTTTAAATTTATTGTATTTATTACGATACAGGGTTGGCCCCATAAAATAAAGGAGCTTAGAACCTCAGAGAGATGAAAACTACTGTGCTTATTAATA
This sequence comes from Moschus berezovskii, assembly GCF_049115385.1. Taxonomy (NCBI): domain Eukaryota; kingdom Metazoa; phylum Chordata; class Mammalia; order Artiodactyla; family Moschidae; genus Moschus; species Moschus berezovskii. The sequence goes on along the minus strand of NC_142471.1, from coordinate 12,495,566 downwards.
AATACTTGTGAATTTCTTCCAAGGAAATTGCACCTTCCTCTAAAATTACATAAACTCCTAGAAGGCAATGGGAAATTGCCTGCGTGTGTACTAAGTCACTACAGTTGTGTTCAACTTTTTGCGACCCTATGGACTGTATCCCGCCAGGCTCCCCTGTCCATGGGATTCTCCAGGTTAGAATACTGGAGTGGGTTGCCATGCCCTCCTCCAAGGGATCTTCCTGATCCAGGGATCGAACCCATGTCTCTTACGTCTCCTGCACTGGTAGGCGAGTTCTTTACCACTAGAGCAACCTGGAGATTTTCCAAACAAAATAATGCACATGTATGTCCCAATCTTAGAACACAGGGTATAATTTATTTTCTCTTGCCTATTTCCTCTGGCTAGGACTTCTAATACTACATTGAATAAAAGTGTAAGAGTAGGCATTCTTTTTTCATTCCTGATCTTAGAGAAAGTTTTCAGTTTCTCAGTGTTGAGTATAATGTTAGCTGTGGGTTTGTTGTATATGGCCTTTATAATGTTGACGTGCATATTCTTAGCATTATTATGAAAATAGTTTTGACCATATGAAACCCCTTAGATCACCTCTGGGTCCGCATAATGTACCAAGGCACACTTTGGAAACTGATCTCAGGATGACCTTGAATGATGCTTGTTAGCAACTAATATGTCTAGTTCATTTTAAGTGTTATTAATGCTTGAATGAAGAGCCTCCCTAAATATTTAAGTAGTTCTCATAACCTAACCTTACAAATTCCAGAAACTTTATCGTAAATATTCTAATGGAAAATATAAATTTAATGAGGTTTATGGTCAAAATTCCAGCTTTGAATGATTATAGATTTTAAAGCAGAATTACTGAACTATAACTCTACTAAGCAATCTTAAAGTTACATGTCTGAAAATTACCAAATATGCATGAATTATCCTTAAAACACAAACATTAATATTCTGGTCTTGATTCTTTTAAACACCTATATTTTAATTCCATATCTTCTTAGAATTGAAAGATGTTTGTCTTCTCAGCCTGATTGTGATTCCTTTTGACCTGCTCCTTTGATCAGGGCTTTCATGGGATTTTGTTGGTCTAATAAGAGGCACTGAACTCCGTATGGTCACTATATCAACAGCTTCATCAATAACCACTGAGTGGGAAAAAAACACATTGCCCCATTAGAGTAAATTCAGTTACAGCATGATCTAGCTTTTTCCTTCTACTAAAAAAGTTTGAAAAACTCACACAGAGTGATGATGGCTGATGGCCTGATCAGATTTTGAATGCATCTGGATCTTGAGATATATAAATGTCTTCTTGCCTAAAGACTTCTGAATATGACAATAATTCTTCAGTCATTTATATTATCTGGACCACACAGCCATACAGATATTTTAAATGTTAGCTGATTAAACTCTGGATACCTCATGTGGTTCTTCCTGGCATGAAAACCAGTGTAACTGAACCCATAAATGATCTCATGAGATATACATTTCATCCTAACTTTTAGAAATATATATCAATTCCAATTTTTCTTTTAAAAATTTTAATCATTAAACAGGGCATTTTGACTGAAAATAAAGAGACCTAATGAAATGAACTCATATAATCATAAATTAAGAAAGCAACACAGAACAAACTTACTCTATAATTAATCATCCAAGAAATAGTCTAACAATCTTTAAAAGGTACAGAAATTTTAAAATATCAATTGGCATTCTGCTTTCCCCAATAGCACCTCTTCAAAGGAAAGATATCTTCAAATCCCTAGATGGAAGTATCTAAAAATTCTCAGGTTGAAATATTTCAGATGGCATCGATGCTGGGACCTATTTCTCTTGGATTATTTGTAAGCCACAGAAAATGACCCCAGTCTCTGGAGATCTAATGAAGTCTGCCAATTTCATTAGAGGTCAAGGGCCACCAGACATGCTTGGTGTACAGGCAAAGAAAGCCAGCCAAGATTCACTTGGCTCCAGACATAAATCTCAGAGAAGTAGGAATATTGCTAGACATATTGTTAGAGACTCTAGAGAAACTTTCAATTTCTTAATACTTTCAATCCTATCCAAAAATAGGTGAAAATATATTCAAGAATGTATCTAGCTCAAGTAATACAGGCATTGGGTAGATAAAATAATTGGAATAAAGGAATATCATGAAAATATACCAAAGCTGTATTTAGAAAACTGAATTTTTTTTCAGATTGCTTTTGTCATTAAAAAAAAAAAAAAATCCAGCCTCAGTTTTCGCAGATAGGCTGATATTTCTAATCAATTTAAAATTTTATTAAATTTCCAACCTAAGAAATGATACTTCTTAAAGTGTAAATACGGAGAAGGCAATGGCAAGCCACTCCAGTACTCTTGCCTAGAAAATCCCATGGATAGAAGAGCCTGGTAGGCTGCAGTCCGTGGGGTTGCTAACGGTCGGACACGACTGAGCGACTTCACTTTCACTTTTCACTTTCACACATTGGAGAAGGAAATGGCAACCCACTCCAGTGTTCTTGCCTGGAGAATCCCAGGGATGGGGGAGCCTGGTGGGCTGCCATCTATGGGGTCACACAGAGTCGGACACGACTGAAGTGACTTAGCAGCAGCAGCAAAGTGTAAATAAGCACAATCTCTCACTTACAGAGCACAGAGCAGAAAGACAGACAAGAAACATTTAATCCATCATCTTAAATCTCAAACTCTGATAGGAACTCTAACTCGGTGTCAAGCCCTAAAGGTCTGTTATTTTTATTTTATATTGTACTATATTTTATTTACAGTGTTGTGTTTGTTTCAGGTGTATAGCAAAGTGATACAGTCATATATATATATGAATTAACAAAAGCAGTTTCCGTCTTTTGATGGGGTGCTCATGGTTTATAACATAAATGGCATTACTTTGAGAGAGGGATAACTTAGGTATGGTATTGGATTTTTTTTGTTTTTGCAGCTTGAGGCAGTTGTAAAATAACTTAATGTAGCTTTTTACAACTGTGTATTCTAGAGCATTTCTCCATTTGGTGTAATTTTAACTGTTAATGTTTTTGGCATTGTGCTTTGTACCATTTATTAAATAAAAATTAAAAAAAATTAAATCTCAAACTCAACAACATAGACGATGCCTGCATCAAAGAAAAACGGATTACATCAGGAGAGAAATTTTTAAAGCTATATTTGAATTTTAAAGGTATAATTTATAAGTCCTCTTCATTTTTATTAACGTAGTCTATGGGGTCGCATAGAGTCAGACACGACTGAAGCGACTTAGCAGCAGCAGCAGCAGGTATATCTTCTTGTTTCTTTTCAAATTTCGTCTTTTACTGTATGGTTGAAAATTCACAATACCATCTAAGAAAATCAAATAGAATTTGAGCCATAAAACCACTCTCTCCAGTTGCAAATGACTAAGCTACAGAAAATGCTTATAATTATAATCTTAACTCCAAACAGAACTTCATGTAAAGCTATTCATTTTTTATTGTGAAATTTAACATATCTATGAACTATCCAAAATGAGTCTATGGCTATATGTGTGTATAAAATTGTTATATACATATATTATGTAACTGCTTCATAATATATAACTTTATATATATATATATATATATATATCAGTTCAGTTCAGTTCAGTTCAGTCGCTCAGTCGTGTCCTACTTTCCGCGACCCCATGAATCACAGCACGCCAGGCCTCCCTGTCTATCACCAACTCCTGGAGTTCACTCAAACTCATGTCCACAGAGTCGGTGACACCATCCAGCCATCTCATTCTCTGTTGTCCCCTTCTCTTCCCGCCCCCAAACTTTCCCAGCATCAGAGTCTTTTCTAGTGAGTCAACTCGTCGCATGAGGTAGCCAAAGTATTGCAGTTTCAGCTTCACCATCAGTCCTTCCAATGAACACCCAGGATTGATCTCCTTTAGAATGGATTGGTTGGATCTCCTTGCAGTCCAAGGGACTCTCAAGAGTCTTCTCCAGCACCACAGTTCAAAAGCATCAATTCTTCAGCGATCAGCTTTCTTCACAGTCCAACTCTCACATCCATACATGACCACGGGAAAAACCATAGCCTTGACTAGACGGACCTTGGTTGGCAAAGTAATGTCTCTGTTTTTTAATATACTATCAAGGTTGGTCATAACTTTCCTTCCAAGGAGTAAGCATCTTTTAATTTCATCGCTGCAATCAGCATCTGCAGTGATTTTGGAGCCCAAAAAAATAAAGTCTGACACTGTCTCCACTGTTTTTCCATCTATTTCCCATGAAGTGATGGGACCAGATGCCATGATCTTTGTTTTCGGAATGTTGAGCTTCAAGCCAACCTTTTCACTCTTCTCTTTCACTTTCATCAAGAGGCCTTTGAGTTCCTCTTCAATTTCTGCCATAAGGGTGGTGTCATCTGCATATCTGAGGTTATTGATATTTCTCCCAGCAATCTTGATTCCAGCTTGTGCTTCTTCCAGCCCAGCATTCCTCATGATGTACTCTGCATATAAGTTAAATAAGCAAGGTGACAATATACAGCCTTGACATACTCCTTTTCCTATTTGGAACCAGTCTGTTGTTCCATGTCCAGTTCTGACTGTTGCTTCCTGACCTGCATATAGGTTTCTCAAGAGGCAGGTCAGGTGGTCTGGTATTCCCATCTCCTTCAGAATTTTCCACAGTTTATTGTCATCCACACAAAGGCTTTGGCATAGTCAATGAAGCAGAAATAGATGTTTTTCTGGAACTCTCTTGCTTTCTCCATGATCCAGCGGATGTTGGCAATTTCATCTCTGGTGCCTCTGCCTTTTCTAAAACCTGTTTGAACATCTGGAAGTTCACGGTTCACATATTGCTGACGCCTGGCTTGGAGAATTTTGAGCATGACTTTTCTAGCGTGTGAGATGAGTGCAATTGTGCGGTAGTTTGAGCATTCTTTGGCATTGGAATGAAGACTGACCTTTTCCAGTCCTGTGGCCACTGCTGTGTTTTCCAAATTTGCTGGCATATTGAGTGCAGCACTTTCACAGCATCATCTTTCAAGATTTGAAATAGTTCAACTGGAATTCCATCACCTCCACTAGCTTTGTATATGTAAAGTTAAAAGATACAACTACATTAAGGTTAAAAGAAATATCCAAGTACCCGCAACTCAGCTTACCTCTGAGGTTCCCTGTGAGTTCTTGTAAATTAATCATATAAGGCTCTTTTTCAGGGGCTATTAATACATTTTCTCTGGTAAAACAGAGGGTCAGTTTCAATACCCATATTGAAAACCCCTGACTATTAGTTCAGTTCAGTTCAGTTCCTCAGTCGTGTCCAACTCTTCACGACCCCCTGGACTGCAGCACACCAGGCTTCCCTATCTATCACCAACTCCCAAAGCTGGCTCAAACTCATGTCCATTGAGTCAGTGATGCCATCCAACCATCTCATCCTCTGTTGTCCCTTTCTCCTCCTGCCTTCAATCTTTCCCAGCATCAGGGTCTTTTCCAGTGAGTCAGTTCTTTGCATCCAGTGGCCTAAGTATTGTTTAAAAACCCTTGGCTAGAATAAAGGTCAAAGTCAGAACTCATTGGCTTTTACTATACATGCATATTTTACAGCCAACTTCCTTCCAAAGTCTAAGAAAGACTGAATAACCACCCCCAGGTGAGAACCTGGTGATGAGTAGTCCATAAATAGCATTGACCTGTTTTGTCTAAGACAACTGAATGCCCACCAAGATACAGGATACGTGGCTTTGCCTGTCGCTGAATAGTAGTAGTAGTAGTTCAGATAGTAATATCTGTTTAAAATAACTCAGATATTCTTGAAATATTGCTTTATTATTTATTTTTTTCTTATCTATCTTTTCCAAAAAGTTAACCTTGTCTAAATTCTTGCTTTTAATTGCAGCAATTCCTTATATAAATTTTGAGACGAAAATAAGTACTATACTTCTTAAAAATGATATCCTATTGTGATAAGGAACTATTAAATATTTCCATGTTACTTCTTTACCATAACAAACAACAATGAACTACAAATATTTTAATACAACTCTTAGTCATTCACTCTGTATGAAGATTTATTAAAAAAACAAAAATTAAAAAATAATTCTAAAAATTAAAGAAACTGAACTATATCAAAATTTAAAACTTCTGTGCATAATCAACAGAGTAAAGTGGCAACCCACAGAAGGGGGGAAAATATTTGTAAATCATATATTTGATAAGGGATTATATACAGGATAAAGAACCACTGAAACTCAACAACAACAAAAACAACTTGATTGAAAAATGGGGAAAGACTAGAATACACATTTCATCAAAGAGGATACACAGATGGCCAATAAACATATGAAAAGATGCCCAATGTCCCTAATCATTAAGGAAGTGCAAACCAAAACCAAAATACAATACTACTCCAAACCCATCAGGATGGTCACTATCAAAAACTAGAAAATAACAAGTGATGTTGAGAAGTGGAAAAATAAAAGTACACCATCGGTGGAAATATAAAATGGTGCAGCCACCATATAAAACAGCATAAAGTCTCCTCAAAATAATTAAAAATGGAATTACCACATGAAGCAGCAATTCCACTCCTGGGTATGTGTGAATGTATGTGTGTGTGTGTATGTGTGAATTGAAAGCAGAATTGAAAGAGGTATTTACACACCCAAGTTCACAGCAGCACTATGAACAACAGCCATGAAGCAACTGGAAGCAACTGGACACCGGAAGCAACTCAGTGCCCATCAACAGATGAGTGGATAAGTAAATGTGGTATATACAAACAATGGAGTATTTATTCAGCCTTCAGATTTAGGCGACAACCTGGATGAACCTTGAAGACATTCAGTTCAGTTCAATTCAGCTGCTCAGTCATGACCGACTCTTTGCGGCCCCATGAATCACAGCACGCCAGGCCTCCCTGTCCATCACCAACTCCCGGAGTTCACTCAAACTCATGTCCACAGAGTCGGTGATGCCATCCAGCCATCTCATTCTCTGTCGTCCCCGTTTCCTCCCGTCCCCAATCCCTCCCAGCATCAGAGTCTTTTCCAGTGAGTCAACTCGTCGCATGAGGTGGTCAAAGTATTGCAGTTTCAGCTTTAGCATCAGTCCTTCCAATGAACACCCAGGATCGATCTCCTTTAGAATGGACTGGTTGGATCTCCTTGCAGTCCAAGGGACTCTCAAGAGTCTTCTCCAGCACCGCAGTTCAAAAGCATCAATTCTTCGGCAATCAGCTTTCTTCACAGTCCAACTCTCACATCCATACATGACCACTGGAAAAACCATAGCCTTAACTAGACGGACCTTGTTTAGCAAAGTAATGTCTCTGCTTTTTAATATACTATCTAGATTGGTCATAATTTTCCTTCCAAGGACTAAGCGTCTTTTAATTTGAAGACATTACACACACCAAATAAACCAGTCACAAAAAATCGACTACTATGATTCCACTTATAAGAGAGATCTAAATGGTATGTATACAAACAAAGAATGGCATTTGCCAAAGACTGGGGGAATTGGTGAGCTGCTGTTTAATAGGGATAAGGTCTCAGTTTTGCAAGATGAAAAATTCTGGAGACTGACTGGACAACAATTTGTACACACTTAATGAAACTGAACAGGACATGTGAAAATGGTCAAAGTTCCTTATACTATCATTGCAAATTGCTCAAAGAAGTTTCCTACACATATTTAGAAAAGTGCTTCCATTCCTATATGGACATACTTCCAGCAGGCTACATAAATAATTATTTGCACACTGAGCATTAATTTTAAAAGTATGTATTAAGCACCTAGTGTTTACATGTTATTTATTTTTAATAATTCTGTTTATTTTACTTTTTTATAAAGGTTTTTTCAAACATTTTTTGATGTGGACCATTTTTAAAGTCTTTATTGAATCTGTTACAATACTGTTTTTGTTTTATGGTTTGGTTGGTTTTTTGGCCACGAGGCATGTGGGATCTTAACTCCTGAAGAGGGATTGAACCCACACCCCCTGCACTGCAAGGTGAAGTCCTAACCAAGGGACTGCCAGGGAAATTCTGTTTACATGTTATTTAAAACGCTACCTCTTACTGTCTAAAGATCTTTCAATGAACACTTTTACTTATTTATTTTTTTGAGTTCATGATGGGCTTTTCAGGACAGATAATCTGTTTTCTCCTATCTAAATATATCACTAATGAAAACCCCTTGTTAGGTCAGTATTTCAGACTCCCAGTTATTCAGTTTCTTTTCTTACCTAAGTTCATGATTTTATATGGAGACCTCATCTCTAACAATACGGAAAATGGTCCAGGATTGTTACTAGGATTAATTTTTTTATTATAAAATCATAATCTTAAAGGCAGGCATGATCCTTCTTTCTCAAAACAAAATTTTTTAAAAAGGACCAAACTATTGGCATTTGGAGCATTTATTTATTAAAGGTTTTATAAGAAAAGAGGCCACTATAAACGCTTTAAACTGAAGGCTAACATGGTGGGAAAGTTAATGCACTATTAGACATAAAAGGATTGAGACCAAATTGACATTAAAAAGCATAGATACAGACGACATTGAGTAGCCCAAAAATGTCCACAGAAAAATGATGAAAACAGCCATTGGAACAGAGTAAGAGCCATCATTTATCCATTTAGTGAGCATTCAGGCTTTGTACTCTATTAGACATTTTTCTAGGTTATCTCTTTTATTGACTCATCACAATAAGTACATGTGGTAGACTATTTCCCCTCATTTCAGAAATAAGACTGAGGTTCAGTGAATTTAAATCATTAGTCCAATGTCACACAGTCTTGGTTTCATGAGCCTACTGTTCCACCCCCTCCCCCGCCCCTGCCCCCTAACTGGTCGAGGTACTACAAAGCTTTAACCAACCCAGAGCTTTCTCTAAACACATGCCCCTTTTCTGGGTTTAAAACTTCCCAATTTATTTCCATTTTATTATTCAATACTCTCTGCCAGATCTTCATGCATACTGACATTTCCTTCAAGAAAACACACTTTAAAAATCACTTCTATCCCAGGGGATCAGTCAGGTCACAGAAATTATTTGCTTATTTTATGGATCAGGAAACAACCCAACATTGTCACTACTTGTATCACCACCACTCGAGTCCCTGCTTCTCTAAAATCTCCAGTCAATCACCTAACAGCCAGACCTCAGCAAATTAACTGGGGAAAACACAGGATTTGAGAGTGGAGGACAGTGGTGGGGGAAGGCAGGCAGAAGTTGCTGAAAGGAATGATCCAGCATGAGATTCACTCCCTTAGGAAAATTAATACCTTTCCTGAAATATGAAGATCCACTTAAGAAATTACATAATCCTCTCCACTGGATTCTCAAAGGAATATTTCAAACGAGAGCAATGACTCCAGCCTCCTATCAATGGGCTTTAAAATTACTCTTCTCCCTCTTTCCCATCCCACATAAATCAATGAGTTTAAAAATCTAAATATACTTCATATAATGTAGGAAAACATGTCATGCGCACACAATGATGCTAAATGAAACATGAAGAATACAAAGAGAGAGAGATGGAATGAGTGAAAACAAAAGCAGGAAGGAAGGAGAGAGGAGCAGAGGTAGAGGAAAATGTCTCTTTGATCTATCCAGAGGTGACTGCATATGGGACAAAACACCTCTCTCTTGAGCTTCCGTGAGGAACCCTCATTTCATCCTTCTTGTTTTTGTGAAAAATAAAATATGCCTTATTTCCAATTTAACATCTTCTGGGGGCGGGGGGGGAAGTCATCCACTGGGGGTGGGGGTGAGTGGAAAAGCAATCTTTCTCATTTTCATTCCTTTTCTTGGATACTAACCTAGGTGGCATAATCTGGAAAAAACAAAAACCTAGTGGTTCACCTGGTGGGAGCACTAGAAGAGGAGGACTAGCAGGTCACACAGAGCATGGCCAGAGTCAGTCTCTCCAAAGCTCAGGGCTTTCCTTACTAACTTGGGTCATTAACACTTAGCCTTCACTAGTTCCACCCTGAGAAGGGATAGCTGTGGTGGGAGAAGACAGGAGAAGCTGCAGATCATAGAGGACATTGTTTGCCACAGACGGCTTCATTCTCATTCTTGGAGCCGAAGAAGTCCTTGTGGGGTTTTAAGCAGGTAGGGGATTTCAGTTTTATATTTAAAAAGATCGTTCTGCAGTAAGAGGGTGGAGGAGGGACTGAAGGAACGTAGAGCTAAAGACAGGGACCAGTTAAAAGCTGCATCTGTCTGAGGCCTGGCAGGAAACAGACTGGCACACTTGAAGGGTTTAACAGAAGACACTTTACTGAAGGCGCTATTTACAGAGGTGTGTGAGTAGACGTAAAGAACCACAAGAAAGGGGGAAGCATCAGAGACCAGCAGCAGTGAAAATCTGTTACCAGCACAAAGTAGAAAGGAGCAGAAGGGAACCATGTCAGAGCCTGGAGAAAACTGGGGCTGGAAGGAGGGCCCCCGGGAGACATCGTGTCCCTAGAAAAAGGCGAACAAATCAGAAACCAGGAACCCAACCTCTCTCTTCACTCCCATCATCCTCCAGTGCCTCCCAAATGCAGCTCAAGAGAAAGAGCCCAGGGACTTCCCTGGTGGTCCAGTGGCTAAGACTCTGAGCTCCCAATGCAGGTGGCTGGGATTTGATCCCTGGTCAGGGAACTAGATCCCACATGCTTCAACCAAGACCCGATGCAGCCAAACAGACAGATAAGTATTAAAAATAGAAGAAGAGCCCACATAGAAGTCAGCCTACCAGGGCTCAATCCCACAATTTAGGAGGACGGGCAGAGACTGTATTGGCATGGGTGACTGGCCAAGGGAGATGAGCCATCAAAATGGTTACTGAGATCATCACTGTGGCAGTGAGGATGGAGATGAAGAAGAAGAGGAAGATACCAGAGATAATTTGAGAGTTAAACTAAATATGACTTAGCTTTGAATTGGGTGTGAAGTGGGGGAAAAGAGGAGCATTCACAAATGGCTTTGAATGGCTTATAGGGTTAAAAAGACATGAACATGTAGGTTTAAGGGAAAATTAGCTCTTATGTGTGCATGCTATGTCTGAGAAGCGCCAAAATGGTCATACACTGTATGTTACTGGGTGTGGGTATTGCACTACCTCAATAGGAGGTATGGAAATCAACTTTGGGCATAATCAGCAAATGAGGAGAAGTTAAAGCCATGGGAAAGGACAAAAAGCCCTTGGGTATGAAGTCAGGAAGGAAAAATGGAGGGTCAGCGAGTAACCCTGTAGAATATTATATAATGTTTAAGGATCCAAGAGAGGAAGAAAAGTCACCCATAGCCTGCAAAGGAGGCTGACAAAGGATGAGAAGTAGGAGAAATCCTGGGAGGAGAGAGTTGTACAGAAAGTCACCGAAACTGACAGCTGAAATGGGAGAAGGTTGGAGCAATGGAGTGTCCAGTGGGTCTGGGGATGAGATGGTCTTTGTTCCTTTAAGAAAGAGCAGCTTTATTGGGTGAGGAAGGGAGCATCTTCATGAACATTAGTGGAGCTGAAAATGGGAGATAAAGTCCAGTCCCTCTCAACTCTGAAGAAGTCTGCAGGTGATGGGAAGGTGTAGAGTAATGTCTACGTGGAAGGCAGAATGAAAGGAAGGATATCATCTCAAAAGAAAAGAAAGTTGAGTCCAGGCTATGGAAAGGAGCTAAAAGAGAGAGAGGGGTTGAAAACAGAGAGGAGAAATGAGATCCCTCAAACATACGTGTCAATAGGAAGGAGCAGTGAGACGGGATGAGGCAAGAGCCACAGCTTGAGCGAGGGGCGCCTGGAAATGAAGGGGGTGGCGTGGGGATTCTTGGTTGTGTTTGGGGGCCTCTCTGCAGACGTTGGTGGCAGCATGCATTTGGGTTGGGCAGTGGGGAGAACATGATCAGTCCACAAGCTCATCTACTCTGACTTCACAGCCCATTTTCTCAAATTTGGAAAAAGCACTGAATTTTGCGGAAGGGAAGAAAAAAAAGAGAAGAGACATGGGGATAGACTAGGAGCACTTTGATGTGTAAAGGAGAAAAATTAGTTCCAAGCAGTTGGCATCCACTCAAAACTTGAGAGCCAGTTAAACTGTAAAAATGGAAACCTTTGGCACTGCTTCCCCAAACAAGTCAGGAGGCACTGACCCTGCTCTGAGTTTTCTGTGACTCCATCCTTGAAACATATTCATGTCTTATCCTTAATCAGGAACCATTAATCAAGTGACCCTACCTTTAAATTTGGGGGCATGGATACAGAAAACTCCACTTAGCATCACTTCAGTCTAAATACAGTTACAAAGGCGTTGATGGCCCAGGTTCTACAAAGATGAGGTTGCAATCCCAGGCTTAGATTCAGAGTTTCCTGAGCTCTCGTCCAGTGTCCTTTTCATTACACCAATTTCATGAGAATATAAAAGTAATGGATCCGATGTGTCTCAGGGCACATTCAAGATGAAAGGGAGCCAAGAAATAACACGCTTCTTATTTTCTCTGAATCAACAAAGACCCAACTTGAAGACTGTTCTGCTCGCCTGGGCGGGGAAATCTAAACAATAACAACATAACAAAAACAATCTCAATAATGAATGAGTCCTTTCCCAGGTCCCAGTGCAAGGGAGCCCCTTCGCCTGCCCTAGCCATCACTTGTCTGCTGTCCACTTCAGGTTTTGCCTTCACACCTCTGGTTCTGTGCGATGGTGATACATAGAAATTAACTATGCAATTAAGAACTAGGTGTCTAAGCCCAGATTCTTGCTAGAATGTCCTCTGAAGAATTGCCATGTTCCCCATTGAATTAGACAAGGTGCCCCTATTCTCAGAGACCTCAATTGTCAGAGTTGTATTTCTAAGGGAAAGGAAAGCTCTAGCAAATCTTTTTTTTCTTTTCTTTTCTTATTGCACTCACAAGATACACCATGGCAAACAACTCTGTCAATAAGTTTAGGCTTTTCACAGAAAATGAAAAATGCTCCTGACAGAAAAATGACAAAAACCTAAGCAGAGGTGAGAAAATACTAAAGTATAGCTATATGCTTAAAGTGGGGTCAAGGACAGCTGGGAGAATAAGCACAAGTTAATATTCTAATCATTTGGCCTAATTTTAATATGAGGTTAAAAAAGTCAAAAGGTAGCATTAGAAACAATTCATGATGAGAAACCTAACTTGCAGTCATTTCATTAAAAACAACAACAAAAGCCCACTAGACCAGAAAATTCTAACCCTACCATTTTTACTGTGGTTTCACTTTACATTTTGGAAAAGATTTCTCAGTATATGCTACAGTTTAGCTACTGGTAATTGTACTATTATATACCATTTTAGCTTTCAGAAATAAATTTCCCTCTTGATAAACCCTTTGAAACAAAAATAAAAGTGCAATTATTTTTCTCTAACACAAAAAGTGAAAACAGATTGAAATCACTAAAGGACAGAGAACATATCATACACCTTCTTGTATCCTTAGGGCCCTGCTCGTAAGAAATGTCCAAAAATGCATTGCAATGATGATAATAAATGGTAGGATGATGTAAAAAGTGGAATATTACCCAATTACAAGCTGAAACTGAATTATAATTCTCACCCATATATCGTTTGGTTTAATTTTACTTAGATGTTTTTATTTCACTTTTTATTTTGATTCTTCAGTTTAAACTCAGCTATTTGGAAAAAAATTTAAAAAGTATTTTCTTTGTGAAAATGTTTTGGTTCTTTCCCTCCCACAGAAACACACAGAAAAATGGGGCTTCTTTTGCTTTGTGTTCCCTGAATCTTGCTAAAAATATTGTGGTCACTTGTGTGATATTAACAAATATATAAAATATCTGTATTTATATGCAGATACTCAAAGAACAAAACCAGTGCATTCCTGTCCATTAAATAACAACCTATTTTAAGATCATCAACAGAGAGTACATCTGCCTCCTTGGAAAATGTTGCATACTCTGGAACACTGTGACACAGATGCATTGGTGCAGGAAAGCCTTCTTCTCAAAAAGTGTGATGACTAGAGCTGGAGTCCATCCTCTGATTTAAAATTAATCAATTCCTTTATGAATTAAAATTTAGTATTATGAGGTAGTACACTTATTGCTGATAAAAATTTGTTATCCATCAAAAAGAAACTTCCCAGTTATGCAGCTATTTCTTTTTTTAAAGTTGTCATATTCTCCAAGGAGTAAAACAATGGCTTGTTATTTTGCTAAGAATTGTTAAACACTAGAGGCTCTACTTTGGTTCTCTTATCAGGACTTTCCTTATGAACGAGTTGCTTGTTGACTCTCCTTTTGTACTTGCAGCAGTCTTTCATTTAAAAAAATAAAATAAAATAAAACTTTCAGGGACATATGGCATTTCTTCCACCTCCATGTTTCAAATTTACTTCAAAACACCTACACAGAGTTGGAGGTTCCTAAAGTGTCAACAGCTGAAATGTCCCAGGAGCTGCAGATGCTTTTCTTGTAAAGAGTCAGAGATGGAAAATTACTAGATTTAAAGAAAGCATTCTTAGAGGGGTTATCTCAGCATTGCTTTATTTCTAGAGACCTCACATGGTCTAGTGAAAGTTGAGAGAGGAAATAAATGTTGCACATCAAATTTTTAAGATTTTGAATTTTATACATCCATCCAGGTGAAATGTACTTAAACTTTTTTCTCTAATTAAAACTAAGAAGCATGAACAAACACCAACTCCTGGTATAAAGAGACAAGGCAAGGTTTTGTCTCTTAACTATGACACATATAACAACATGCAGTAAGGAAGACTGGTGTATGAGTGTTCAAAACTATGGGGTTCTCTGCAAAAAGCTGCAATATTCTAAAAATCAACTCTAAAATTAAGGAAGTAAAGCAGAAAAACAGGAGTGAATTTTGACAATGATGTTTATATCGAACAGATTTCCCCGGTAGACAATTCAATTTTCAACAAACAATGGAGCTAGTTTTACCATTTTGTAGCAAAAGAGTTAAAGTAAGTTTAGATTTGTTTGTCCAAGGAAAATTCTAATCTCTTCCACCCAAATGAATAAATATGAAACTTAGTTTCAGTGATTACTTAAAATGTTCACAATCTTGAAGAGCTGGGTAACTGAAAGAAAAGTTTAGAAAAATGCTTTAATATAAGAAATGTCTTGAAAATACATGAGTTTCGAATACTTAAATTCAATGATTTTGTGCTTCATAAAAATAAAATATAGATAAATGATTACAGTAGAGGTCAACTTGCATACGTCAATACCTTAATTTATGAAAAATAGTTCTGAAGACATAAGACTTTCTTCAGTTAAACAAATAATAGTATTTCCTTACTTTAAAATACTTTAATCATGCATTCTGGCAATTTTCTGTAGTCTATTGGAATTCTACCTATCCAAAATGATAGAGTGAGACTTTGATCAAACTGAGAAAAGTTACAAATGTATCTGAAATTATACTTTCTCAAAATACTATCAAAGTCTGAAACACTGAAGAAAGTCTTAAACAGACTTTGAACTTGTCTGAGCCTTTTCATAAATGTCAAGTGGATTCCAGAACAATAAATTCAAAGCTTTTAGACAGTAATCTATAGGTACAACAGTATGACTGCTATATTCACAATAAAGATATTCCTGTATAGATACAAACAGTGTTTGTTATAAACACAAACATCTTGTGAAATATATCCTCTGCCAGAGCATCTCACAATCCCATACCCACATATAGAAACTGAACCATTTGGGGAAGAGTTTTGTTACTGCCACTTTTAGTCTCCTAAAACAAAAGTCAACAAACTCACTGTAGTACAACTGTGCTTATCAAATTTGTCTCATTTCAGAAATGCAGTTTTAGTCCTTTGCCTGTAAATCAAATGAGTCATTTGAAAAGTACTTTACTTAATTCTGATTTCCAAATGTTAAAACTAATAACATTAAGTGGTGTCAGAACACCAAATACAGAAATACTTTAAACCTGAAAGTGAAAGTTGCTCAGTCGTGTCCAACTCAAAGACTCAGACACTCTTTGCGGGTCTGACTCATGGACTACATAGTCCATGGAATTCTCCAGGCCAGAATACTGGAGTGCGCAGATATTCCCTTCTACAGGGGAATCTTCCCAACTCAGGGATTGAACCCAGGTCTCCCACATTGCAGGCAGATTCTTTACCAGCTGAGTCACCAGCTGCTGCTGCTAAGTCACTTCAGTTGTGTGACCCCATAGATGGAAGCCCACCAGGCTCCCCCGTCCCTGGGATTCTCCAGGCAAGAACACTGGAGTGGGTTGCCATTTCCTTCTCCAATGTGTGAAAGTGAAAAGTGAAAGTGAAGTCGCTCAGAGCCCATTTTATACCTAGCAAAATGATTTAGACATCAAAAGGGAGAAAAACATTAATCTACTTACATGTTTTACAATACCTCCTGATATATTCCAAGCCCAATGGTAATCATTAATACAGTTTCAAAGGGGAAAAAAGATGCCCATGATATGGAAAAATACCTAACAGCACAGTTAAAGTGGTTATATAAAGCAGTGAATGACAAACTTGCTTATCAGAGGATTTGAACATCAAGGCTTAATTACAATCCTGAAGAGATTTATTTACAACTTACTAGCAATTGCTTTTGAGTAACAATGATAGGTGCTGGGGATTGCTTTTGAATAAGCTGGTTGCTTTTATAACCAGCTGATCAACTGTGATAATATGTCAGTTAATATTAATGACTTCTGTTCTCCTTAGGCCTGAACGAAGGTCTCTTTCAGTGGATGTTTTCTGCACCTGTGGTTCACTGAGGGTTTGACTCTGTACCCTCTAGTTGAGAAACACTTCCTTACTGGACTTATCATAGTCCAGAACTACTCAGGGTATTATTCATCTTTTAAATCAAATTACTTCAAGTTGTGCTTCTAGAGAAATTCTGAGCCTGATAAAGAAAAGTCTGTATTCTCTAAGCCAAGGTTACAAATAGGCAAACAATTTGAAATTGCTCTTCTGTTTATGAGCTGGCTCATAAATACATACTTTTAGGGAAATCAGTAAAAATAACATAAAATTAAGAAAAAAACAAAAAACCCTAGCCATTTGTTCTTGGAAACGGAGAAGGGAAAAGTTTGGGGGCAGCTGCTGAAATTAATGTAGTTATTATAATTTTAAATATAAGTTAATATAGTTTTTCTAAATGGCATGAACTCAATATTGAATTATAAAAGCCTGGTAAACAGATCACAGAATTGATCTCAGCCAAATGAAATATTTGAGCTTTTTTTTTTTTTTAAAGGAACATTCTAAAGTAAGAAATAAATCAAATGAATCTAACTGTTACTTTGGTCTGACACCCAAGCAAATTTTGGAAACTAAAGGAGAAATCAGGTCCTTTAGGAGCTAGAATGAAGATTAAAAAATAAACAAACACACAAACAAAAAGCAAGAACAAAGCACCTGACAATTTCTGTAGAGGAAAAAATGTGGTATGACTACTACAGATGCAGAATAAAATTTTAGTTTTAAGGTCAATCATGGCAGATCACTTCATGCCCAAATAATTATAAGGACATAAGTTTCTAGATTAGCTGTATGTCAAGAGGGAAAAGGCAAAACTTCTTTACTACAATGAAGCTTTCTAAGACTCAAATTCATTTTTCAATATAGCTCTGTCATTATAACATCTAGGCTACAGAGGAATGCATCGGTGTCATATATCAGGGGCTTCATCTATTTTTAATGAAAACATGGTGAGAAGTCCTAATTCAAGTGAATAAGCTCCACTTACAGAAAGCCAGCTTCTCTGCAGGAGAGAAAATAAAAGACTGGCATTCTGCAATTTTGGGACCATTTGTCCTGCCAGCTGAGAACTCTGGAGCAGGGATCAGGATCTGGATCTGGGGCTTGCCCACCAAGACCTTTGAACTCTGACTTCCCAGACCCAAGCGGTCTCCTATTGCACTCCCTGCATTTTTCCACCCTAGGAGAACCAGGGAGTGGAAATGACACCCATCCTCCCTGCAAAAATAGACAGGACATATTTTTATGTTTTATGTTATATCTTATTTTTTAGGAAACAAAATTTGTAAGCAGTTCTACTTAGATATGCTTCAAACCATGGTACTTTGCTACATTCTCAGACACATGACTCTAATAACATGTTTGGCAGGGAGTCAAATTATTCTCAACTTCTAGTTGATGTTCAATGCATTTACTTAAGTGGTAATAGAATTCTAGTTCAGAATATTAATTCAGCGTCATCTTCTTGCTTCTTGTAATTTTTTAAAAATAAAGGCCACATGTAGGGTGATTTTTGCCATCATCTTTATTTTAAAATAAAAAAAAATCCCCTTTCAGTAGTGAGCTTAAGAACTTGCTTTCACATTTTTAAGACAGTATGACCATGTTCTTTCACCTTAGCTGTGAACTGAATATGAGAACCAAAAGAACAGGAGGATTAAAGCTAAAGGAAGGAAAAAGAAGTTCATTAGCCAGGTCTCCATTATCAGACAACGTCAATGAAGCAGAGGGAAAGAAATGGGAGAAGTTAAAAAAAAAAGAAACCCAGGGACTTCCCTGGTGGTCCAGTGGCTAAGACTCCGTGCTGTCAATGCGGGGAACCCAGATTCAATCCCTGGTCAGGGAACTAGGTCCCACATGTGGCAACTAAGAGTCCGTATGCCACAACCTAAAAAAAGAAACGCAGTTTTCCATGTGGGTGGATGTAGAGAAGGGATGCTGGGAAGGGAAGTATGCATTGCAGAAAGAAGCCTTGTGGAAGGGAAGAAGATCAATTCAATGTTAGAGAACTGATTGTGGGTCATTTGCATTGAGGAACTGATCTATTATAACAACTCAGAATTGTTACTAACTAGGTGAAAGAGCCACTCAGCAGGTGGTTGGAGCTGAAAACCAGCATGGAGGCCAGGGCTCCTCTAGAGATGCATATGTGGATGATCCTCAGAAGCACCTTTCACATTTTCCATAGTTTTCAATGTGACACACAAAACCAAACCGATTATTTTTCAGATGTTCTGCCCAGTACCCAGCATGGTAAGCATAATTCTGACCGAAGACAGTTTCCATGAATACCAACTGTGAGCAAGAAGGTGAGTTAGGTTTTAGCGGCTACATCCTGCAATGGACATATTTAAATTTGTAGCCAACTAAAATACTAGACTTTTTTTTCCCATGTAAAACTGTGCTTCTCTTATCTTTTATATGTATGATAACATTTTAAATTTAAATATAGGATTTTATGTTTATTTCAGTTATATTTAATCATTTTGATTTTGATCCAGCAATTCAGACTGCCAAAAATTCAGACTGCTAAAATAAGGGATACCAATCCGTTATTTTCTCTCCTCCCTGGAGAAACTAAGGAACTTCACTTTAAAACTGCATAATGAAGAATTTGGGTAAGCCATAAAGAATTTCCTAATGGGAAGAACAGGGAAGCTAGAATAGATACAGGGAAATATTCTGATTTGTACATTTATTAAAAAAGGGTTAAAACACAGTCCTTTAAGTAAACTTTTAACCCAGTTTCAAGAGAAACTGGCCAACTTTTCTTTGTGTAGATCTTCTTTTATATGTAGATTATAATACTGGCAAGATGTATTGCCTTTCTTCTCTTATTCGTCCTTTTTTTCAGGCTAGACTAACGTCTCTGAAGATAAGAAACATATCGATCCTTAAATCCCAAGATATATGATGGGCCTTTAACAGATTTTTAACAGTTAACTTAATAACTCACTGAATGAACTGAAGGTAAAAGTACTAGGAAAGGGGATTCAGTCATCTCATCAACACCTTCAGCATCTATTATATTCCAGGTTGGGACAGAAATACACAGGGGCAAGGCCACCATATCTTGTCCTCCTCTAGGACAGTAAGAGAATCAGACAGACCCGGTGAACTGTGAAGACGACCATGGGTGTTGTGGATCCATCACATCCATAATTTTAGTCCAAGACCATTTACAGACAAACATTACAATATGTCTCAGAGAGAAATCTAAAATGAGAGTTTTTTTTTTAAAGTAGTGACACTTAAAATGTGGGTTTCCATATAAAAATAAAAGGTCCCACTACTTTATCAGTAAGGCATTTTATGGCATTTGTAAGTAAATGGTCTTATATCTAAAGTCATACATTTAATGGAGACTTATATAGTACAATACTTTAGAGGCAAAGTCAGAAACATATAGTTTTAGGCAATTTTTATGTACTGATGATTTTTTTCCACAAATGGTGCTTACATTCATACCTTGAATTATCTTTGGCTCCTACTTATGTAGGAGCCATTTTCACTCAGTTGAGTGACTTAGTAGATTTTAAATTTGGTTTCTCATTATAATCAGTACATTGACTATTCATAAGTTAATCCATTTTTCAGTTCTCATTTATAATGATGTTTCAGTAACTTACTAAAGATAACACTTTTGCTTTCTTGTAGCACCTGGAGGCCTAAGCTGGATTTATAAAACCAAATTCTTTCCTCACAAAGTGCCCTGGGCATTTTTGAAGCATCATATGCAAGTGCACACACTCCTTCCACTGCTCTGCAAATCCAACGACTGTGCAAGTTACTGTAAAATGATATTATGAGCAGGATTTTTTCAAGCTTGTTCACCCAGACCTGCTGGCAGTCATGAGTTCCTCTGTCATAGAACAGGACATTGGCGCACATGACAGTCGGAAAAAATTATATATATATATATATACACATATATAATATATGTATTTTCATTTTTCAAAGTCTCTCAATGCTCTGTTTTTAAATTTTGCTTTAGATTTTCAAACTAGTCTTTCATTCAGAGGATAATTATGCACTCAATCACTGCAAATTATTACATCTAAAAATGTAAAATGCAAAGGACAACTGAACATTTCTTGTGGGGACTTGATTGTGGCCACACACTGAATAAAGGAGCATTTATTTATTCAGGCAACAATTTTTTGTTGCGTTTCTCCCAGATGCTATTCAATGTGCTACCTAATGGAGGTCCATAAATTCTAGAGAATAACAGTGCCTCCATATGGTAGACAGGCACTTGCAGATGCATCACTTCATCGTCAACTGGACAGTAAAAAGGTTGATCAATATTCTAAACTATGGCTTCATAAATATTGTTCCCAGGCTCATTTAGTCCCTACAAGCGGCAGGGGTGGTATTCTAAGTAGCAAATGAACCAATCTGCATACATGCTTAAATCAAGTTTGTTTAAAATTAGAAATGGCATAATGTATTCAAAGGTTTTTATGCAGGATTCACATAGAATTAAAAATATGCTACATGATTTGAATTGAGACTGCAAAGATGTGAAGCTCATCTATGGGTCTAATAGGATATTCACAATCCAAATTTCAGAAGCCTTTGCACTTAAATAAAAGAAAAAAGAAAATCGGAATGCATTAGCCTGTTTACTGGCCTAATAAAAATAAAATTAGCATGAGTGAGAAAACTGTATTGGTTACATCAGATCTATAGAATTAAAGAAATTTTGGAGCTTCTTTTGTTGCTTGGCACAGGAGAAAATTTCTTTATATATGAATCTGAGAAGATGTTTCTCTTTGCCAAAACACATTTTTGTAACCTTGACTATAATTGCTGAATTAAGCCCTAGAAAAATTATTTTGTTGCTGTTTCGTGGTAAGGGAAATGGAGAAAAGAGAAAGAGCAGGGCAGAGAAACAGACATATAAGCAGAAAAATAAAACAGAGACTAGTAAGTGTCTGTAGGTAATTTAAACAATTTTTCCAATCTCACTATCTTTAACTGCACAACTGGCTTAAAATTCCCCTGCATCCAGCATGGGTGACCCTCTGGCTCTCCAGATCCCTATTCTTTCTATAAGTGCAGGAATCTCTTGATAAGAAGCAAAGTCTTTTCCAGTGTGTGTGTTTGGGGATGGGAATGGGATTGGGAGGAGGAGACCCTCTTTCAACTTTATATTCCTCTGTCCATCATATTTTTCATCTAAAGGAAACGGCTGCAGTAAACTGATTGGTAAGAGTCTGGCCTCTATGGGAGTTTTCACTTACATGATGGCTAGCTGAGCTCACTCCCCAGGTGAGGAAGGGCTGCCAGTCAATTTCCCTGTGGGGCCATCACCAATCTGCAGGAAAAGGCAGCAGGACCCAACTGGGTGCTCTCTTCAACACCAGAGGTGAGGTCTGGGGCCCACTTTCCTGAGGGTGGCCAGGAGAGTCACCCTGCTGACTCTGGTCTGAACGTGTGAAGAAGACAGACCTTAGGTTGACCCTCTGCTGGTGCAGGTAAGGCAGGTACCCCAGTTTTCTTGACAAGCCTGGAAAGGGACAGCCCTGAGCGTTTAGGAGAAGCCCAGATTTCTCCACCAGCTGTGCTTTTCATTCCAGTTCTACTCAAAACACCTGCCTATCAAGAGATGTCAATACTCATCCTAAATAAAGCTGAACCTTCAACCTTCCTATTCATCTTTGCCAGACAGAATCTAAAAAGAAGAGGAGGCAATAAACAGGAACCCCAAACGTCCAGTACCAACTCTGGAACTGGCTGCTCATGCAGGGTGTATCATACAAAGTGCAAGAAAATAATTTTAGCTTACTCAAAAAATTTAAGGAGTTTCATAGCACATTTTTTCCCCTGAATGTCAAACTCATAATTTTCACACAGAAATAAATGGTAAGTGTGTGACATATCTGCTTTATAACAACTGAATATATAAAATGAAAAGAACTGAAATGTTTCTCAAAGAACACCTGAATACTTTACAAATAAATTAATGGTGAATTTAAGAAGAATCTCTTTCAGACATTGAAGAATGGGAAGGGGATTACATTCTGGCCTTTAGTTTTGGTTCTAAGGACCGAAAACTTTATTTCTGTCTGTGTTTTGATTCATGAGTATCTAAAACCCTGACATTTGCTTTGAGAAATTTCCATGCTGCAAAAAAATAGGCCACAGTCCAAGCTCACCTCTGCAGTTGTCATATAAAGACCCTTACGGCTGCGTGGACCACAGTAATATATTAGGTTTTGGTGCAAGTCCAGAGCTAAAATTCACTAAGAGACAGTAACAAAAAACACCTATATAATTTGTCAGGTCTGACAAATATAAAATGTCAGGTCTGACTTGGTTTGACCTTGGATATTATCTCATGAAGAATCTAAACATCTTTAACATGTTAATTCACAGACTTTGGAGGTGCTAGGGATATCTGCTTCCTGTGGAAGAATGGGGTAGATAGAAATAGTCTTCAGAAAGACAGTGTGAGGGGTAGAAAGCACATGGGCCACGAAGTGATCAGATCAGGCTTTGCATCATGATTGATTAATCGAGCTATACAGGGTTACTTGACTATACAGAGCATTCTCATCTCTACAGTGGGAAAAATAAATAAAACTGACATTACAGAATAAATGTCACTTTGTTTTTTGTTTTTGCAAAAATGGGAGCAAAGTGCCTAGTAAATAGCAAGTGTCCATTAATATCTAATTCTTTTTCCTCTTGCACACTACCCAAAATTCAATACAGGATGGGTATCATAGTTTACGAATCAAGTTAATCCTGAATTGGCCATTTAGAGCTCATATTTTCTCTCATTTTTTGAAGTACAAGGACTTATTGAAATAGAAGGCCTCATTGGCTTTTGTAAGATTCAGCCTGAAAAAGATGGTAGTGATATGCCTGCCAAGCATTTCTAGCACCTTCAACTGTGATCATTAGACACAGGCTGTCCCAGATCCAAGCAGCTCTGTGTTTATTCCTGAATACTATTTAGGGCAAGGCTGAGGTATGATTTTAATGGCAAAATGAACAGAAGTGAGGTTTCCCCTAAACTTCTCTGAACTATTACAGGTTAGGGATTACTTCCTTTACTAATCTGAGTCACTTCCCTTGATTATGTTAGACAAAATTGGTCAAAATCTTTCCCTATTGACTTCAGCTTCAAATCTCTCTCCACCCTCACCAAACTGAAACACCCTTTCCCCCTGAGTAGCTAGTTGACTCTCATAAAGGTTTTGGGTACCAATTTTTTTTCTCCCAGATAACTCATCTGTATAATCCCAAGAGGAAGGGCAACCACCCTTTATTCAAATGGAATTTCCAGTTTATCATCCATTTAACATCTAAGATTTTAGATTTTGACTATATTTTATATATGTGAACATGTATAAATCTATGAAAAGATTTATATGTATTAATTCTATCTCCAAATGATCAGGAACATAATTTTTCAAGTTTTTTGTTGTTGCTGTTGCTTTTGTGAAGAACTACTGCCTGTAGCAGAAGTACCTCATGGGCCTATTTGAATTACTCAAACTAGTACCTAGTCTAAAAGTTCATAAAATTAATTTGACTTTATAATATGGATACCTCAGTCAATATGAATTTGAGATCTTAATGAGCTTCAAGAGTAAGGAAGGACTACAGCTGACATACTGCTGGTCAACACGATGACAACACAACCAACAGATGTATATCAAACATCTTGGCATCCTGAATGAGATCATGAGAAAAACATCCCAACAGAGGACAGAAGACATTATTATCCTTGGCTTTGTGGAAGGCTACATCTGGACACTCATGTGAATTAATCCCAACCGTCCTTGACTCTATTCTCAACAGAAGATTTTAGCTACTCTCATCAGCTCCTAAAGAATGATCATTTCCATCATCATGGCATTTTTTAGTCTACGTTATGTTTACCCTTACCCCGTCTCTATTTTCTTCCTTATGTTCTTAAATATACCACCAAAATATCTGAATTCAGCTTAACAAAACTATAAAGCAAAACAAAAGGGAGAGAGAGAGAAAAAAAATATATAGTAAGAGCCCAAGAGTTTGAAATAGACATAAATCATCTGTATCTTTGTTTTCTATCTCAGTCACTCGAAAGGGTTATTCCAATTAAACTTACGGGTTATACAGTCTTGCTCTGACATTCTGATGCTGAGGATATAAGGGGACCCTGGAGCCAGGAAGCCCCAGTTGACAAGGAGAGAAACAGATCTTATCAATACTCAGGCTTAATCTAATGAAATCATGAGGTTTGAGTCTGTGGTGTGTTCACTGGTTAACAAGCTAGGAGAGAACCCATCATTTAAAGTGTTGTTTTCTAAACAGTAACAAGACTTTTTGTAAAACTTCCCCAGAAAGAGTAAATAAAAATGAATGATTAGTAACCATTCTGACAATAAAAATGTGCTGGGTGATAAAAAATAAAACAAAGTCCTCTTATGGTGATTACACTGATGACTTTATGTTGTCATGATGCCAAATGAAGGGAATTAAATAAATCTTACACTTCTACTCAGAGAAATGGGTGTGGGGTGGGGAGCAAACGGAGAGGAAAAAACAAATCAAAATTACTTTCAAAGTAATGCCTAGCTAAGTAATTCATCGTAAGAATAGATTCTGAGACCTAGTACCCCTACACTAAATTGGCCTAAATTACCATAGTTCTTTGTGTGTGAGTCCTATATTCCCAAGTTGACTAACTAAAGCTTGGAAGACACAGACTGTGCCTTGTGTCTCTTTTATTTAGCACATTTTCAAGGCAAAGGAAAGGTGTTTACTAAATATTTATCAAACTAATGCATTCTTTCTTCTAACATTTAGTAATAAACATAATAATAATAAACATAAATATTTTTGAGACGGATACATCTTTACTTATGTTTTATATCCTCAGTGCATTATTTATAATTAAGCTATAAACAAACACATATGCATATTTAACACAAAATACACAAACAGTTATTAACATACTGACTTCCCATATGGTTCATTCATACATGTGACCTGCCTTCACAGTATTTCACCCTCTCAAAGAAAAGAGATATTAAACTCTCACTACTGTGGTATGGTGAGTGATAGTGTGGGAAATTCATCTGGTCCACAGTGAGCAGAGCTTCAGTGAATAGTTGTCAGGGAAGACGTAAGCCAGAGCAATGAGCCAGCTCATGAGAACACATGGGTGTGAGTTTAACTCTCATCCAGAAAAACTGAGAGACTTGCCGACTGGCTGGAGGGTGGCAGGGAAAAAGGAGAATGACTCAGATGGACTGCAGAGAGTTCACCCAGGATCGTATCTTGCAAGGTAAGAGGAGAAAGGGACAACTGAGGATAAGATGGTTGGATGGCATCACCAACTCGATGGACATGAGTTTGAGTAAGCTCTGGGAGTTGGTGATGGACAGGGAAGACTGGCGTGCTGCAGTCCATGGGGCAGCAAAGAGTTAAAATGACTGAACAACTGAACTGAACTGACTGAAGTTAAAGCCACTGGACTTGATTGCCATGGAAGGCACCAAATAGCTCTGCATGAATGCACAGCTTGATCCCACCAGGAAGATCCCATGTGATTTGCGGGAGTTCACATTAGTGGTTGTGTAAAGAATGGATTACAGAGGGGAGAGATCAGTTAAGGGACAGGCTGTGATGTTGTTTCAATAACTCAGCTGAGAGAATATAGCACCATGGATGAGGGATGGCTTTGGGGGAATTGGAGAAAACAATGTGTTCAGTTTGAGATGCCTGAAGCACACAAGAGGCATATGCAATAAAATGTAGGATGTACCATTCTGGAGCTGAGCGAACCCCTGCTAACCAGGGAAATTGAAAGCTACAAATACCTGCCTAGTAACTGAAACCAGGCTGTCCATGGGTCTCAGGGAGACAATTTCTTGGGAGAATTTATGACTTGAGTGAACAATTTTTCTACAGGTAACAAACTGCATTACTGATAAAATAACACTCAAAAGATAAGTAACTCAGGTATACATATTTTATACAATGGTTCAGTTTTTCCCAGTGAGATGACAATATAGATTAGAAATAAGCATTTGTAGCAAAGTTAGCCTGCAAACTCTCTGACTCTACAGTGAAGTCTGAGTCTTCTCTGGTTTGATGTTGTCAAGTTAACAGAGCGCAAGAAAACACACAGTTAGCAGGTTGGCTTACCCAGCAGCCTCCTAAGTTCCTAGTACATAAACTATGGTTTTACGCAGCACACAATGTAGTGTCACTGTGCCCTCTTATCAGAAATTCAAAGTTTTCATTATTTAAATGATATGTATTGGCAAAGTGGGTATGTTAAAAACATTCTATAAATATTGGATATTTGTATGTATTCTTTGAAATTTTTGTCACAACATTACAGCAGGGATGATGAAAGAATAAAAAGAAAGACATCTCAAATGATATAGAACTTTGCTCGGCTCTGTTTGACTCAGTTCAGTTCAGTTGCTCAGTTGTGTCCAACTCTACAACCCCATGGACTGCAGCATGCCAGGCCTCCCTGTTCACCAACAACTCCCAGAGTTTACTCAAACTCATGTCCATTGAGTTGATGATGCCATCCAACCATCTCTTCCTCTCTTGTCTGCTTCTCCTCCTGCCTTCAGTCTCACAGCATCAGAATCTTTTAGACGAGTCAGTTCTTCACATCAGGTAACCAAAGTACTGGAGTTACAGCTTCGGCATCAGTCCTTCCAATGAACATCCAGGACTGATCTCCTTTAGGACGGACTGGTTGGATCTCCTTGCAGTCCAAGGGACTCTCAAGAGTCTTCCCTAACACCACAGTTCAGAAGCATCAATTCTTTGGTGCTCAGCTTTCTTTGTAGTCCAACTCTCACATCCATACATGACCAGTGGAAAAACCACAGCCTTGACTAGACAGACCTTTGTTGGCAAAGTAATGTCTCTGCTTTTTAATTTGCTGTCTAGGTTGGTCAATGGCAAGCCACTCCAGTACTCTTGCCTAGAAAATCCCGTGAACGGAGGAGCCTGGTAGGCTGCAGTCCATGGGGTCGCTACGAGTCGGACATGACTGAGCGACTTCACTTTCACTTTTCACTTTCACACATTGGAGAAGGAAATGGCAACCCACTCCAGTGTTCTTGCTTGGAGAATCCCAGGGACAGGGGAGCCTGGTGGGCTTCTGTCTATGGGGTCACACAGAGTCGGACACGACTGAAGTGACTTAGCAGCAGCAGGTTGGTCATAACCTTCCTTCCAAGGAGTAAGCATCTTTTTATTTCATGGCTGCAGTCACCATTTACAGTGATTTTGCACCCCAAAAAAGGAAAATCTGCATGGTTTCAACTGTTTCTCCATCTATTTGCCATGAACTGATGGGACCGGATGCGATAATCTTTGTTTTCTGAATGTTGAACTTTAAATCAACTTTTTCACTCTCCTCTTTCACTTTCATCAAGAGGCTTTTTAGTTCTTCTTCGCTTTCTGCTATAACGGTGGTGTCATCTGCATATCTGAGGTTATTGATATTTCTCCCAGCAATCTTGATTCCAGCTTGTGCTTCATCCAGCCCAGCATTTGTCATGATGTACTCTGCATATAAGTTAAATAAGCAGGGTGACTATATACATCCTTGACGTACTCCTTTTCCTATTTGGAACCAGTCTGTTGTTCCATGTCCATTCTAACTGTTCCTTCTTGACCTGCATACAGATTTTTCAAGAGGAAGGTCAGGTGGTCTGGTATTCCCATCTCTTGAAGAATTTTACAGGGTTTGTTGTGGTCCACACAGTCAAAGGCTTTGATGTACTCAATAAACCAGAAGTAGATAATTTTCTGGAACTCTCTTGCTTTTTTGATGTTCCAACAGATGTTGGCAGTCTCTGGTTCCTCTGCCTTTTCTAAATCCAGTTTGAACATCTGGAAGTTCTCGGTTCATGTACTGTTGAAGCCTGGCTTGGAGAATTTTGAGCATTACTTTGCTAGCATGTGAGATGGGTGCAATCATGCAGTAGTTTGAGCATTTTTTGGTATTGCCTTTCTTTGGGATTAGAATGAAAATTGACCTTTTGCAGTCCTGTGGTCACTGCTGAGTTTTCCAGATTTGCTGGCATATTGAGTGCAGCACTTTCACAGCATCACCTTTTAGGATTTGAAATAGCTCAGCTGGTATTCCATTACCTCCACTAGCTTTGTTTGTAGTGATGCTCTCCAAGGCCCACTTGACTTCACATTCCAAGATGTCTGGCTCTAGGCTGGTGATCACACTATCGTGATCACATCACATCATGATCACACCATGTCTGCTCTGTACACATTTGAATGTATGAAAAGTTTTCCCCTAAATTTTCTTCAAAATGATGTGGTTAGACACACAGGCTTGGAATCAGACAACCTAGGTTCAAGTCTTGGCTTTTCTATTTACTTGCTAAGTGACATCTTAACTGTCTAAGCCTCAGTTTCATAATCTATCAAATGGGGACATTATCAACCTTTTAGGATTACGATTAAACATTAAATGAGACAATGCAACCAAGACATTTGCACAGTGCTGGTCACCCTACCAACCTCTCCACACACAGCTAACCATGGTAAATTATCACTTTGATTGGGCCTTAATCATCTCAAGACCTAGAGGTGACCAGCATAGGGAGTTCAGAGTTGCAGGTCCTCAAGATATATTTGCCAAGTGGACACTTCGTATGCATTTTACACATAGCTAAATCACACATACACACATACACAGACAAGTCTCAGCAGCAACCTCCCTAAGAAGAGAGCGCAATGATATTAGACAAGCCTAGATTTGAATTTTAGCTTTGCCACTTAATAGTTGTCACCTTAAAGAATTTCTTACCTTCTAAGTTTTTATTTTTTCCACCCAAAAGAGAACAGTAACAATAACTACTTCATAAGGATGCTTTAAAATTTGAAAGATAACTTTTTTATTATACCATATTCCTTCTCCTCCTTCATGTTATTAATATTTCCATTTGAGAAACAAAATCATACATACAAGAGTACAGGTTATGCAGTGCTACTATATGGCTCACATACTAACTTCCTGCCAAGAAGCCCTAAATTAAAATGAACATCAATGCTGTCTTGAAGATTCAAAAAAGGGGGACAAAATGCAACTTTGGAGTGTCTTGAGGTCTGTGTAAAGGGCTATGTCCCCAGATCACTGTCAAAGGCTCTGAGTAAGATCCAATCAGCATATTTTTGGGTAAATACCCTAGACATAAGGAATCATCTTCCAAAAGTCGAGAGATATACTCTCCAGAAAGCCCATCAGATGAAGCATTTTCACTGCAAACATCTGTATGATAAAAATCACATTTCTAAATGATTCATGTATATAACTAACATGAGTATAACAGCAATACATACAACTAATATTTGCCCACAGTATATAACCATTCTGACACTAGGTCTGGAGGTCAGAGCAGAAACATTCAATTGTATTATCATTTTTATTAAATTCTTGAGGGCCACAATTCAATCACTTAACATTTTTTTTCTCTGTTGAGGGAGAATAACGGTGACTTTTCAACAAAGCATAAACAGCTGCTAAACTATTTGCCAAAATAGAATATTATATAAATAGTTGAAAAGTGTGAACAGCACAGAGGGATTTTAGTTTTTATTCCTTGTTAGATAATAGTATTCTAATTAGGTGAAAAGAAAATATGGAAACTGATCATAATACTCAGTCAAATACGTTAATCAGTCTCTTTTCAACTTACGATGTGTGTGTTCATGTATCTGTGCACATCTGTGCACATGTATGAGTGTGTGTGTCTTTTACATAGTCTA
This sequence comes from Moschus berezovskii, assembly GCF_049115385.1. Taxonomy (NCBI): domain Eukaryota; kingdom Metazoa; phylum Chordata; class Mammalia; order Artiodactyla; family Moschidae; genus Moschus; species Moschus berezovskii. Next base: position 12,465,079 of record NC_142471.1, on the reverse strand, counting down.
GTTCCAAGAGGTGTATTGTTACATAGTCTAGTTCCATTGGTGTATCCAAAAATTTTTGTGTGATAGAAGGGATAGGTAATTAAGAAAATCAATGTGGATATGAATTAATACAGTATTAAGTTAGGGATGAAGTATATGGACCAAAGGGTACATAACAGAAGAGAGCTAAGTAAAGACACAGCCTGGACAGTGCTTAATGTTTGGGGCCAGGCTGCGTAAACTCAAATTTCAATTCAGGTATCTTTGTGTTTAGGACCCTGGGAAGATTATTTCACGTCTCTGTGCTCTGGCTTCCTTCTCTGTAAAGTGATTATAAAATTAGTGCCTCCCTCACAGAGTTTTAGTGAAGATTAATTAGTAAGTTAACACAGGTGTATAAAATGCTTATTACAGAAATGCCTGACATGCAGTGAGTGCTGCTGCTGCTGCTGCTCCTGCTAAGTCACTTCAGTCGTGTCCGACTCTGTGTGACCCCATAGATGGAAGCCCACCAGGCTCCCCCATCCCTGGGATTCTCCAGGCAAGAACACTGGAGTGGGTTGCCATTTCCTTCTTCAATGTGTGAAAGCGAAAAGTGAAAGTGAAGTCGCTCAGTCATGTCCGACCCTCAGCACGGACTGCAGCCTATCAGGGTCCTCCATCCATGAGATTTTCTAGGCAAGAGTACTGGAGTGGCTTGCCATTGCCTTCTCCGCAGTGAGTACTAAGTATTAACTATTATTAAGGACAAATGACACCATTTAATACCTGTAACAGTGGCCACAGGATGGGAAAAGGTCAGTTTTCATTCCAATTCCTAAGAAAGGCAATGCCAAAGAATGTTCAAACTATTGCACAATTACACTCATCTCACATGCTACCAAAGTAATGATCAAAATTCTCCAAGTCAGGCTTCAATAGTACATGAACTGTGAACTTCCAGATGTTCAAGATGGATTTAGAAAAGGCAGAGGACCATAGATCAAATTGCCAACCTTCGTTGGATCATAGAAAAAGCAAGAGGTTCCAGAAAACCATCTATTTCTGCTTTATTGACTATGACAAAACTTTGACTGTGTGGATCACAATAAACTGTGGAAAACTTTCAAAGAGTTGGGAATACCAGACCACTTCACCTGCTTCCTGAGAAATCTGTATGCAGGTCAAGAAGCAACAGAGTGGGACATGGAACAACAGACTGGTTCCAAATAGGAAAAGGAGTACATCAAGGCTATATAGTGTCACCCTGCTTATTTAACTTATATGCAGAGTACATCATGAGAAACGCTGGGCTGGATGAAGCATAAGCTGGAATCAAGATTGCCAGGAGAAATGTCAATAACCTCAGATATGCAGATGACATCACCCTTATGGCAGAAAGCGAAGAAGAAGTAAAGAGCCTCTTGATGAAAGGGAAAGAGGGGAGTGAAAAAGTTGGCTTAAAACTCTACATTCAGAAAATTAAGATCATTGTATCTGGTTCCATCACTTCATGGCAAGTAGATGGGGAAACAGTGGCTGTCTTTATTTCCTTGGGCTCCAAAATCACTGGAGATGGTGACAGCAACCATGAAATTAAAAGATGCTTACTCCTTGGAAGGAAAGTTATGACCAACCTAGAGAGCATATTAAAAAGCAGAGACATTACTTTGCCAACAAAAGTCTGTCTAGTCAAGGCTGTGGTTTTTCCCGTGGTCATGTATGGATGTGAGAGTTGGACTGTGAAGAAAGCTGATCGTCGAAGAATTGATGCTTTTGAACTGTGGTGTTGGGGAAGACTCTTGAGAGTCCCTTGGACTGCAAGGAGATCCAACCAGTCCATTCTAAAGGAGATCAATCCTAGGTGTTCATTGGAAGGACTGATGCTAAAACTGAAACTCCAATACTTTGGCCACCTCATGCGAAGAGTTGAGTCACTGGAAAAGACTCTGATGCTGGGAGGGATTGGGGGCAGGAGGAGAAGGGGATGACAGAGAATGAGTTGGGTGGATGGCATCACTGACTCTATGGGCATGAGTTTGAGTGAACTCCGGGAGTTGGTAATAGACAGGGAGGTCTGGTGTGCTGTGATTCATGGGGTTGCAAAGAGTCGGACATGACTGAGCGACTGAACTGAACTGAGCATGGCCCTGCCCATCAGAACAAGACCCAGTGCCCTCAGTCAGTCTCTCCCATCAGGAAGCTTCCATAAGCCTCTTATCCTTCTCCATTAGAGGGCGGACAGACTGAAAACCACAATCACAGAAAACTAACCAATCTAATCACGTGGACCTCAGTGTTGTCTAACTCAATGAAACTATGAGCCATGCCGTGTAGGGCCATTCAAGACGGTTGGGTCATTGTGGAGAGTTCTGACAAAATGTGGTCCACTGGAGAAGGGAATGGAAAACCACTTCAGTATTCCTACCTTGAGAATCCCACGAACAGTATGAAAGTGGGAAATTATTTGGTTTTAAAAGGGATATTCCTGACATAGAATGGATGATCCTAAGGACATTAAGCTAAGTAAAATAAGACTGTCACCAAGAATACAAAGACAAAGTAAGACATAAAGGACAAAGAAGTTGGATTCCACTCATATGAGGCACCTGGAGTAGTCAAATTCACAGAGACAGGAAGTCGAGTGGTGGTTGCCATGGCCTGGAAGGAGGAATGGACAGGGAGTTGTTGTTTAATGAGAAGAGTTTTGCAAGATGAAAAAGGTGTAGAGATTCACTACACAGCAATGTGAATATACTAAAGCCAACTGAACTGTACACTTTGAAGTGGTTAAGATGGTAAATTTAATGGTATGTGTTTTTTTGCCACAATTAAAAAATTAAATATATATATGTATGTGTGTTCAAAATATTAAAAATGTACATAGCTCATGGAAGGGCATGTACACACGTGTTCAGACCCAGCTTGCCATCACACAGCTTTCCTGTTCAAGTCCTGATGAATGGCTGCATGTGGCCATCACTGACCAGAGACTGAGGTCAGGCTAGACACCTTCCTAGGCTCTAACATTCCATAGGTTTTCCAACTTCCAGGAGAGTCATTTCAGCATAGAATCCAAATAACTGGCTCAGGCTGGGCAAAACATGAATCCCTTTACCAATATCACAGAATATCCAGGGCTGTCAGCCCACACTTACCTCGTCCTAGATCAGGAGTCAGAACTGACTCGGTGTCCTAGGCATGAATGATATCAAGCAGATCCTCTCTTTCAAAGCTATTCTACACCTTTCTCTAGAAAGTGAGATGTGGTGAGATGCAATTAATTCAAAACACAGTTAAGTCAATATATACTCTGGTTCCTCCTTGGAGATTCTTGTAAGATATTAGCAATAAAAATAATAGGAGCTATAATTTGTCTTTGGTTTTCCTAAAACTTGGAATTTCTCTCTCTGAATTCATGATAGACTGATGATTTTGGTAAACCAGAAGTGCAAAAAATACTCCCCCGCTTCCCCCTGCCAAAAAAAAAAAAACAAACCAAAAAAAAACCTCTTAAGGCTATTCAGCAAAAAGGGAACTCAAAGAATTTTAAGGGATGAGCGTTAATAAATATGAAGAACCTTTCTTTAAAATCTATTGTCCTAAAGAGAGAAATTTCACCACAAAGTGATACCCCAGTTGAAAAAAAAACTCCTTAATTTAAATCCTTCCATTCTCATTTTAGGGTGTACAAAGTTTAAAGAGCTTCATTCAACTGATAAATTTATTTTTCATCAGAATCAAGGCATAGTTTCTGCCATTATAAAATGAGCATTAGTAAATTCTGGGACGGAGTCTTCTATCAATGGCTAATATTAGGGCCAAATCATCAGTTGGATAAGTTAATACTTCCATCCAATAAATATTTTTGTGAATACCAAATATATGGTAGGCATGATGATGATGGTAATAATAATACAGATGAAAATCATCACCTTTATTGAATATAAATTATGTCAGAGAGAATAATCAATATATCCAATAGAAAAGTAAACTCTGTATGACACTGGAAAGTGATAAGAACATGGCATAAAAAGAATAGAGTATGCCAAGAGTGATAGGAAATAGCTAGGGTTTAGTGGGGAGGAGGACAGGCAGCTGGCTTTGTCATAGAGGGCAGTCTCTGGAGCCCTTTACCGGAAGTGCAATTTAATCCAAGACTTGAAGGAAGTGAAGGGCTTGTTTGAGTGCATCTGGGAGCCAAGTGCTCCAGGCCACAGTGGAATCATGTGAGGCAGGTATGAGGACTAGCAAGGACAATGGCTGGAGAGGAAGAAACAGTAGATGTAGGAGAGGAGACTACAGAACATGGACACTCAAACCATACTGACCATCACGGCTCTGCAAGACCTTTGGCACTGAGGGATGTGTGGAGCCCTGGTAGTATATCACAGAAAAGTGGTGTTCTTTGGTGTGTATTTTATAAGGCTCACTTTGACTGCTCTGCTGAGAGTAAACTAAAATGGGTCAAGAAGCAGGCAGATCAAATATCTCTTCCCCAGAACAAAAAGGTGTGCAGCTGTGGTACAAATAAATGAATGACTCTCAGTGGATTGTCAGGGGAAGTCAATGTGGATTGCTTTTAGATGTGATGATATCAGGGCTGTCTTTGTACAGTGCAAAGAGCACTAGATCAGGATACAAGAGATCAGACCCATATCAGCAACTGCATAACTAACTAGGAGCCTTTCCAGGGAACGATGGTGACCTCGTGTGAAAGACAAGGTCAAGAATGATAAAGCTATGGGGATATAATTATATGCAAATTGTGAGTAAGAAATGAAATATATAAAACAAATACAAGATTCAGTTCAGTTCAGTCGCTCAGTTGTGTCCGACTCTCCGCGACCCCATGAATCACAGCACGCCAGGCCTCCCTGTCCATCACCAATTCCCAGAGTTCACTCAAACTCATGTCCACAGAGTCGGTGATGCCATCCAGCCATCTCATTCTGAGTCGTCCCCTTCTCCTCCCGCCCCCAATCTTTCCCAGCATCAGAGTCTTTTCCAGTGAGTCAACTCGTCTCATGAGGTGGCCAAAGTATTGGAGCTTCAGCTTTAGCATCAGTCTTTCCAATGAACACCCAGGACTGATCTCCTTTAGAATGGACTGGTTGGATCTCCTTACAAATGGGGATTTCAGCTCAGAGAAATGCCCTGAACAAAACTTGGAAGAGAACAGGACAATTGTAATGAGATTTGACCAGGAAACCTGAGGGCTACCTAAAAGAGATCTTGGCCAAAATACCTCCTACCAACAGGAGGGCTGAAGGGAATGAAAAGCATGGTGTACCAGGACCTATACTACACTCTTATGCAATATTATGTACATTCCATATAAGTTCTTTAACACAGAACAAAGTTAATATAGAATACTATCAATATAGACAAATTAATGTAAAACAAAATTAATATAAGAACAAAACAACATTGGTTATGTGCATTTAATATAATTTTGTTCTTATTCTATGTACTAAAATTACTAAAGAACACTAGTGATCACCTTGGAAAGAATATGGCTTGGAAAAGAGAATTTCCTGGGATATGCCAGGGAACCAGGACCAAGTTTTGGCCCTGAGATATATCCATGTTAAATGAATCAAAGAAACTTTCTACAGAGAATATTTTCTTGAGTATCAAGATAATACTGCTCACTATCCTCTTCTCTTTGATCTTCTTCATCTAGAGGGCACTCAATCAAATTGTCTGGTTAGCTAATCAGCATAGCACTGGAAGGGTGGAGCTAGAGATTAGAGTTGAAAAGGGAAAGTGATGGCTAAACATGGGGGAAATCTGGCACTAAATACAAGTAAGAGAAAGGATGCTGGAAAAGAAAATGAGCCTTGTAATAGAAAGAGTAGAAAATGGAAGAAAAGATATGAGGGTTTTGTGAGTTATACATATGAACTATATACCAGTGGTCCACAGTCTTTTTGGCATTAGGGACCACTTTTCTGGAACATAATTTTTCCATGGACTGGGGGTGGGAGGAATGATTTTGGAATGATTTAGCATATTACATTTATTCTGTACTTCATTTCTATTATTCTTACATAAGGAGTATGCAACCTAGATCCCTCACACGCACAGACCATAGTAGTGTTTGGGCTCTTATGGGAATCTAATGTCACTGCTGATCTGACAGGAGTTGGAGCTCAGGCTACTGCAAGTGATGGGGAGTGGCTATAAATATAGAAGAAGCGTGTCTGGCTTGCTTGCTACTCACCTGCTGTGTGGCCTAGTTCCTAACAGGCCACAGAGCCATAACCAATTCGTGGTACAGAGGTTGGGGACCCCTGCTCTGTATGGTACATCTAAGTCAGGTATGTTAAAGAACCCCTGGAAGCTTGAGAGAAATGGGAAAGTATAGAATACCCATTCAGTGAAGCAGAAGATAAGAATGTTTTATGAAGAAAGACAGTTGATGTGAAAGCCAAACTCAAAAGAGGGTTATAAATAATCATAGGCAAGAGAGGGCTACATATAAAGCATACAGGCTCATTTTATCTCTCTTTACTTTGAAAAGTATTGTGGAATCCTTAATAACATGATTTTGTTTGTTCTCTGAAATAAAACAATCACTGTGAAAGAAATCTGAAACAATGCTATGTATATATAATACATACCAGATCACATCCATTAAGAACAGGCATCCGTTGTCACTATTTACTTAACTATTTTACCAGAGTAACATCATGGCACCAAAATGATGTATAAAATCCAGTAATTCTTGAGAACAAAGATTTGATATATTTAAGTACAGAAATAGAAGTCATCATTTAATGAAACGGTTCAAAAGAACAGTGGAGACAAATAACACATTTATGAGTTTGTTCATTGCTGATGATTACTCATTATGAAGAATACGTGCTGGAAAATGTGCATTATCCTGATGCCAATTTATACTGAATTAGGAAATCTCATTCAACACTATCCTCATCAATATCAGATGTCTAGCTCTGGTAGACATCTAATATTTAGTGACATACAGTCAAAAAATAACCAGTTTCTCATTTTCAGAAAGGAAAATTAGCAGTAACTGTTAGCCACTTAAGTGCCTGGAAAAGAGGATTGAATTTGGGAAAAAGTTATCCGCTGAAATCTCTTCTCTATCTTACCAAAGTGACCCAGGGATTCTTCACAGTCATGGAAAACTCGTGAGGCTCAAAATGTTTCTGGGTGAGAAATACTTCCCCCAGCTCCTGCACCTGTAATCCTGTGCACACGTATAAACCCTAATTGGCAAATCATGGGAACTTTAGGAGGAAAAATGGCTAATAACACAACTTTAGGTCAAATCCAAGTTAAAATAGGAAGTACTGCAACTTGCCCACAGGATGCTTGTAAAGGTAATTGAGATATGTACATTGCATGGCTTCTGACACAAGGTAATTTTAATAATTAACAGGTAGTTGACAGGGTATACTGGCTGAGCTTTTATTCTTGGAGAAAGAAGTCAAAGAAGTCAGCTCTGCTCCAAGGCACTGATCAGTATCAAGATGTTGAATCCGAGTGGAAAGTAAGAAGCAAATGTCCAATGCCCATATATCCATTTGCATTTACAAATTAATACAATGATTACTTTTAAGAGAAAAGGAGCTGGTATCCTAACCATTTCCATTTGGAGTGGGGCACATCAAGGACCTCGCTGATAGGCTGGAGAGAGTAATAAAATGTGGGAGACAGAGATCCCTGAGAGGAAATGGAGTCCAAAGCAGTGTGTCACACTACACAAAGGTGGAGGGGCCACAGGGAAGGTTAACCATGGGAATAAGGGTCACACAGGATCACTAGGAGACCTGTATCATTAAAGATCTTGGTGTCTTTATTTCCCTTACTAAGCCCTGATTCAAAACCCATTTTACTTTTATTTATTTTTTTAAGGGAAGGGATATATGCATATGTATGTCTGATTCATTTTGCTGTATAATAGAAATTAACACAACACTGTAAAGCAACCATAATAAAAATTAATTAAAAAATAAAAGAATAAATAAACAAGTTTTAAAAGTCATTTAAAAAAATCTTATGGTATATGTACTTTTCTATCCACAACTTAGAGCAAATTCAAGCTTACAAAGTGAAGCAACTTTCTTACTGTCATGGAGCTAACAGATGACAATACTATCATATTTATAGACAAAGGTTTGCACATGCATCATGTATTAAAATACCAGAAGTCATACGATTATGATGTTAGACCAACGTATTCCACTTTTTTCCTTTTAATTATGTTGCAATGCATAATTTCCTGACACAAAATGGAAAGAAAGAGGTACAGCCATGTGAAAGGGAAAGCGGCTGGCTGGCATGACTGAGCAGGGGAGACCTGGCCTCCTCTGTTCACGCGAGATGGTGATGGGCTTGGAAGCGGCTGAGAGGCTGCCTGCCAACTAGCCAGGGCAGTTCACAGGAGCCGCGGCAAGGGACTGCAGACTGTCAGTCCAATTGGAGCCAAGTGGGATAAAGTGAAGACCCCTATGAGGGCCTAGAGAGAACCCACTAGCAGGTGCCAAAGACAGGGGAAGTCTGCCAGGGAAAGCCACCAAAGGCTCGTGCCAAAACAGACCAGCCTCTGTGTTTCCACTAATCCACATTGCATCCTTAAATGCCAGCAGGGCAAGTGAGGCAGAGGCAATGGGGGCAGCATCCTGGAACCCAAAAGAGATGACAGCCAGAGGGTCCTGGGGCCCACTGACCTGCAGTACATCCTTCATGATATAATGGAAGCCACACCCTCATCTCCACTCACAGAAGCTGTCTTTACCTATATTTGGGGAACTGTTTAAATTATTGTTTCAAAAATAAATTCTTTATGTCTGTTAAATATAACAGACATATACATATATATTTATATGATAAATATAACAGACATAGAGAATAGACTTATGGACATGGAGAGAGGGGAGGAGAGGGTGAGAAGTATGCAGAATAAATTACCATATGTAAAATATATAGCCAATGGGAATTTGCTGTATGGCTCAGGAAACAAACAGGGGTCTGTATCAACCTAGAGGAATGGGGAGGGAGATGGGAAGGAGGTCCAAAAGGGAGGGGATATATGTATACATATGGTTGACTCATGTTGAGGTTTGACAGAAAACAACAAAACTCTGTAAAGCGATTATCCTTCAATAAAAAAAAAATAAAATAAATGCTGAGAGTGTTTAAACCAGCAGCATAGAGTTAACATAAAGGAACTGAATTTTATCCGGATATCTGTAGAGAGAAAGAAAATCTTGACCACATCACAAAGAACTCTTCTTTTAAAATTAGCATGTATATAAAGAGTACTTGTCAGTTTTAATGAGGTCATAGATAATTTATGTTGTGCTGCACTGTCACTTTAGTTGTGTCCAACTATTCCCAACCCTATGGACTCACCAGGCTCCTCTGTCCATGGGATTCTCCAGGCAAGAATACTGGAGTGGTTTGCCATGCTCTCCTCTAGGGGATCTTCCTTACCCAAGGATTGAACCCACATCTCCTGTATCTCCTGCATTGGCAGGCAGGTTCTTTACCACTAGTGCCATCTGAGAAGCTATAGTTAACTTAAGTAGCCCTTAATAGTAATTCATGAATAATTCATGGACATGAGTTTGAGCAAACTCAGGGAGATAGTGATGGACAGAGAAGCCTGGTGTGCTGCAATTCACAGGGTGGTAAAGAATTGGACATGACTTAGCAACTGAACAACAATTAACTATTAAATGTTTCTTTGACAGGATAATTACAACTATGTTTACTGTTGAGAAAGGCCAATTATAAAATTTTAGCAAATAAGTGTCTGAGATAATTATGAAATAAATGACTATTCCATTCAATCATTCTAATACAATGATGCTTTTCTTAGAATAACATCTTCTAGTCCTTAAGAGAAACCCAAATAAGACGGTAGGTATTTCTAGGGGGCACCAGAGAGCAGACAAACTGAAATCATAATCACAGGAAACTAGCCGATCTGATCACATGGACCACAGCCGAATGTGGTCCACTGGAGAAGGGAATGGCAAACCACTTCAGTATACTTGCCTTGAGAACCCCATGAACAGTAACAAAGGGCAAAATGTTAGGATACTGAATGAGGAATTCCCCAGGTCAGTAGGTGCCCAGTATGCTACTGGAGCTCAGTGGAGAAATAACTATAGAAGGAATAAAGGGATGGAGCAAAAGCAAAACCAATACCCAGTTGTGGATGTGACCAGTGATAGAAGCAAGGTCCGGTGCTGTAAAGAGCAATATTGCATAGGAACCTGGAATGTTAGGTCCATGAATCAAGGCAAATTGGAAGTGGTCAAACAGGAGATGGCAAGAGTGAACGTTGACATTCTAGGAATCAGTGAATTAAAATGGACTGGAATGGGTGAATTTAACTCGGATGACCATTATATCTACTACTGTGGACAGGAATCCCTTAGAAGAAATGGAGTAGCCATCATGGTCAACAAAAGAGTCCGAAATGCAGTACTTGGATGCAATCTTAAAAATGACAGGATGATTTCTGTTCGTTTCCAAGGCAAACCATTCAATATTACAGTAATCCAGGCCTATGCCCCAACCAGTAATGCTGAAAAAGCCGAAGTTAATCGGTTCTATGAAGACCTACAAGACCTTTTAGAACTAACACCCAAAAAAGATGTCCTTTTCATTATAGGGGACTGGAATGCAAAAGTAGGAAGTCAAGAAAAACCTGGAGTAACTGGCAAATTTGGCCTTGGAGCACGGAATGAAGCAGGGCAAAGGCTAATAGAGTTTTGTCAAGAGAATGCACTGGTCATAGCAAACACCCTCTTCCAACAACACAAGAGAAGACTCTACACATGGACATCACCAGATGGTCAACACTGAAATCAGATTGATTATATTCTTTGCGACCAAAGATGGAGAAGCTGTATACAGTTAGTGAAAACAAGACCAGGAGCTGACTGTGGCTCAGATCATGAACTCCTTATTGCGAAGTTCAGACTTAAATTGAAGAAAGTAGGGAAAACCACTAGACCATTCAGATATGACCTCAATCAAATCCCTTATGATTATACAGTGGAAGTGAGAAATAGATTTAAGGGACTAGATCTGATTGATAGAGTGCCTGATGAACTCTGGACGGAGGTTCGTGACATTGTACAGGAGACAGGGACCAAGACCATCCCCATGAAAAAGAAATGCAAAAGACCGAAATGGCTGTCTGAGGAGGCCTTACAAATAGCTGTGAAAAGAAGAGAGGTGAAAAGCAAAGGAGAAAAGGAAAGATATAAGCATCTGAATGCAGAGTTCCAAAGAATAGCAAGGAGAGATAAGAAAGCCTTCCTCAGTGATCAATGCAAAGAAATAGAGGAAAACAACAGAATAGGAAAAACAAGAGACCTCTTCAAGAAAATTAGAGATTCCAAGATTTCATGCAAAGATGGGCTCGATAAAGGACAGAAATGGTATGGACCTAACAGAAGCAGAAGATATTAAGAAGAGGTGGCAAGAATACACAGAAGAACTGTACAAAAAAGATCTTCACGACCAAGATAGTCACGAAAATGTGATCACTGACCTAGAGCCAGACATCTTGGAATGTGAAGTCAAGTGGGCCTTAGAAAGCATCACTACTAACAAAGCTAGTGGAGGTGATGGAATTCCAGTTGAGCTATTTCAAGTCTTGAAAGATGATGCTGTGAAAGTGCTGCACTCAATATGCCAGCAGATTTGGAAAACTCAGCAGTGGCCACAGGACTGGAAGAGGTCAGTCTTCATTCCAATCCCAAAGAAAGGCAATGCCAAACAATGCTCAAACTACTGCACAATTGCACTCATCTCACACGCTAGTAAAGTCATGCTCAAAATTCTCCAAGCCAGGCTTCAGCAGTATGTAAACCGTGAACTCCCAGATGTTCAAGCAGGTTTTAGAAAAGGCAGAGGCACCAGAGATCAAATTGCCAACATCCGCTGGATCATGGAGAAAGCAAGAGAGTTTCAGAAAAACATCTATTTCTGCTTCATTGACTATGCCAAAGCCTTTGACTGTGTCGATCACAATAAACTGTAGAACATTCTGAAAGAGATGGGAATCCCAGACCACCTGATCGGCCTCTTGAGAAACCTGTATGCAGGTCAGGAAGCAACAGTCAGAACTGGACATGGAACAACAGACTGGTTCCAAATAGGAAAAGGTGTACGTCAAGGTTGTATATTGTCACCTTGCTTATTTAACTTATATGCAGAGTACATCATGAGGAACGCTGGGCTGGAAGAAGCACAAGCTGGAATCAAGATTGCTGGGAGAAATATCAATAACCTCAGATATGCAGATGACACTACCCTTATGGCAGAAAGTGAAGAGGAACTCAAAAGCCTCTTGATGAAAGTGAAAGAGAGTGAAAATGTTGGCTTGAAGCTCAACATTCAGAAAACTAAGATCATGGCATCTGGTCCCATCACTTCATGGGAAATAGATGGAAAAACAGTGGAAACAGTGTCAGACTTTGTTTTTTTGGGCTCCAAAATCACTGCAGATGCTGATTGCAGCCATGAAATTAAAAGACGGTTGCTCCTTGGAAGGAAAATTATGACCAACCTTGATAGTATATTAAAAAGCAGAGACATTACTTTGCCAACCAAGGTCCGTCTAGTCAAGGCAATGGTTTTTCCCGTGGTCATGTATGGATGTGAGAGTTGGACTGTGAAGAAGGCTGATCGCCGAAGAATTGATGCTTTTGAACTGTGGTGTTGGATAAGACTCTTGAGAGTCCCTTATACTGCAAGGAGATCCAACCAGTCCATTCTGAAGGAGATCAATCCTGGATGTTCATTGGAGGGACTGATGCTAAGGCTGAAACTGCAATACTTTGGCCACCTCATGCGACGAGTTGACTCCCTGGAAAAGACTCTGATGCTGGGAAAGGTTGGGGGCGGGAGCAGAAGGGGACGACGGAGAATGAGATGGCTGGATGGCATCACCGACTCTGTGGACATGAGTTTGAGTGTACTCCGGGAGTTGGTGATGGACAGGGAGGCCTGGCGTGCTGTGGTTCATGGGGTCGCAGAGAGTTGGACACGACTGAGTGACTGAACTGAACTGAACTGAGTCATTCTGGAACAAAGATCTTGAGCTAGTTAACTTAACCCTATACAAATATGGTACATCTCTTCCAGGAATTTTTAATCTATCATCAAGAATACACTTGCACCCAGACACATTATATGTATTTTTGATCAATGAACGTGTTAGTCACTCAGTCGTGTCCAACTCTGAGACCCCATGTACTGTGCTGTGCTCCTCTGTCCATGGAATTTCCCAAGCAAGAATACTAGAGTGGATCACCATTTTCTTCTTAGGGGTTCTTTCTGACCCAGGGATCCAACCTGGGACTCTCACACTACAGGCAAATTCTTTATTGTCTGAGGAATCTATTTATTTACCTGGAGAAAGCTGTACTTTGTTGATAATGCTTCATCTTGGGGTTGCTGCTCTGTCACTGGAACTACTGTTTCACAAGGCTAGGAGCCTGGCAGTGCTGATGAGCTTAAAACTCAATACTGAACCACAAACATTTGCCCTAAAAGAGAGCATGGAAACTTCCTCCAAGTTTTCTTCCAATCTAAATTCCTAGGAAAAGTCTTCATGTTCCAAAGGGAATTTATGTCCCATCCTACTTGACAGTGGGGCTTCCCAGATGGCTTAGTGGGTAAAGAACCTGCCTACAACGCAGGAGATGCAAGTTTGATCCTTGGGTTGGAAGATCCCCTGGAGGAGGTCATGGCAACCCACTCCAGTATTCTTACCTGGAGAATCCCATACACAGAGGGGCCAGGAGGGCTACAGTCCATGGGGTGGCAAAGAGCTGGACACAACTGAAGTGACTGAGCACGCATGCATGCCTATTTGACAGTAATTTAGGATGAAAAGTAAATAATTAGCCAAAGAATTCCTCAAAGGTAGTAAATGTAAACAGAAGAACATGAATCAAAGGGAACTGAAATGAGGCATCTAAGTAAAGATGAACAACTCTGATACAAAAGATATAATGTGTTCTCACAACTACGGCCTCCCTTTCCATTAGCAGGTCCAATTGCTGCCACTTAGGGAACTAATGTCTTCCCTACCTCTTCTTACTATGACAAATTGCTACTGGAATGCCTTGCAAAGTGAGTAATATCTTGCTGGACATCTGTAATTCACTTAAACTGATTAACATAATAACAGACACGATGACATAATCTCCGGATTCACATTAATAACTATAGCTTGGCATGCTCTTGAGGATGTGCAGCTGAATCAAAATTAAAGATGCTTGAAATGAAAATAGTGCTTTGTCCATGTGGTGTTTTAACATACATCATTTTCTTAGTTGGACATGCTATAAAACAAAGCCAAATTAGAGCCTGTTATCTTCTTAATTTCTTTAATCATAATAACAAATTGCCTGAATGTGAGGAAAGTTATCACCAGAGAACAAGAGTGTTATTTACCCAATTGTGGAAATTTCTGCTGTTGTGTGTGTGCACTCAGTCATGTCTGACTCTGCAACACCATAGACTATAGCCCGCCAGGCTCCTCTGACCATGAGATTTCCCAGGCAAGAATACTGGAGTGGGTTGCCATTTTCCTTCTCTAGGGGATCTTCCCAACCCAGGAATCAAACTCACATCTCCTGCATCTCCTGCATTGCAGACAGATTGTTTACCACCGAGCCACCAGGTAAACACATGGAAATGAAAGAATGCCTAATAGCAAGTATTCCAATCTACTTTCAGTAAACATCATGAGGGATATTCAGGCAAGAAATTCTTTTTAGGAATTTAGACATTTAAGCAAACCATTAGGCAATATTTCCTTACAAGAAACCTTTAAAAATTTTTTATAGTAAATTAAATCACTTTTTACTGAATATTTAAAACTTGATTTCTATAGCATTTAGTTGGCACAGAACAACAGACAGCTTTGTATTATGCTTTCAGTAATTGAGAACACAGTAAAAATTCGAGGTAAAAAGTAATTTGGGTAAAAAGATATTTTATTTTCACCCAAAACACTTTCCATTTTACACTATTACAGTTATGTAGCTTTGACTAGCTTTGGTTAATTAAAAACTCTGGTTAACACCTATACTCCAATATATTCCTAAACTGCATCAGATGTTAAGCTACTAGAGAAAAGAAATCCACACACTGCTTCATTCAGTAGGATGAATTATGCCCCCCAGAGATATCTTAATCCCTGGATGAGGATGAAATCCCGAATCTCTGGAATCTGTAAATATTACCTTAACTGGAATAAAGGGTCTTTGCCAGTGTGATTACGTTAAGGATCTTGATATGGGGAGATTGGATTGTCTGCTGCTGCTGCTGCTAAGTCGCTTCAGTTGTGTCTGACTCTGTGCGACCCCATAGACGGCAGCCCACCAGGCTCCGCCGTCCCTGGGATTCTCCAGGCAAGAACACTGGAGTGGGCTGCCATTTCCCTCTCCAATGTGTGAAAGTGAAAAGTGAAAGTGAAGTCGCTCAGTCGTGTCCGACTAGTGGGCCCTAAATGAATCACTTGTCTAGAAGACAAAGAGAGATTTAACTCTCAGAGGAGGAGGTGATGTGAAGATGGAGACAGTAGTGCTGTGGCCACAAAGCCAGGAAGAAGGGCAGCTGCCAGAAGCTGCCAAAGCTAACAGATTCTCTCTTCCAATTTTCAGGGGAGTAAGACCTTGTCAGCACCCTGAGTTTGGACTTCTGTCCTCCACAGCTGTGAAGGAATACATTTCTACTGTGTAAGCCACAGAGATGTTTGGTTTTGTTGTTTTAATAGTGGCAAGAGAAAATGAAAACACATTTGATTTTTGTTCCTTTCGACTCCAATAAAGTTTAGAATCAAGGAGACTCTTATACCAAGAGACTTATATCATTTTAAAAGCCTCTCTCTCTCTCTCTTATATATATATATATGTAATATATTGTCTGTGTGTGCATCTTCTTAATGATCCTGGAGCAAGAAAAAGGAAAAAGTCCCAATGAAAATATATTTCTGCTAAAAATATAGTTACTTTCATTGGTTAACAACTGCAGTAAATATTTTAGGAAATATGATTCTGTAAACCATGAGAATAGAAAATGGTTTTAAGTATTTAGGTACTATTTTTAATGGAATAAAAATTTGAATTTTCTGTTTCACTATGAAAAATGGAAAGAAATGTTTTTTGCTCATGTGTGTGTGATGAAAACACTTAAGATCTACTCTCTTAGCATATTTTAAATATGCAACACAATATTATCTAATGCTGTATAATAGACCCTCAAAACATATTCAATCTTATAACTGAATATTTGTACCCTTTTACAAACATCTCTGCATTTTCCCCATCTCCTAGCCTCTGGAAGGGAAATCTCCTTCTTTACAGGGACTTTATAAAGAGACATTTAGATCTCTTGGGATGATTTTTAAAAGTATAAAACCTAGTTACAGGTAATTAGTTCCATTAAAACATTTTTCCAGGTTTCCTCTAGGTATGTTTTTATATCATGTGATCTACAATGCTTCCTTTGCCTATTCTTATTCTTGTATCTTTTGGGATTTTAACTTTTACACCAGTCCTTCTATCTCCTTATTTGGAACAATTAAATATAGTTTTTTAAAATGTTATACATATTTTACTTTATACTAGGTCACTGGATTACTTTTTCAAGGTTTAGCTACAATCTTCATCATTCTATAAAACTAAGTCTAAGTGTTCAGTTCAACATAGTGCACTTTTTACAAATGACATAAGCAGAAATGTGCCTCCTCTTCATTCCACTTGAAGTTCTTCATTCTAGAGTCATTTCTAAATAACCAAAGCTAGAAATATAGGCGTTATCTCATTAAAGAGTCCCTGACATGTCTAAGCACTGAGTTTCTAAAAATCATTTTCTGTTATTAAATGTTTACAAAATCTGTGACAGGAATGTCAGCGTGCTTTTTGAACCATTTCCTGCCCTTGTTCCAGTGCTTATGAAAAAGAGGAATGCTTTAGATAAACCAGCTGCTGGATTTCCTAGAACAGTAAATTACTTTAACACTCCTATTTGATGTGATCCTGCCACATTATTTTTTCCAGCAGGATTTCCTCATGTTTCACAGCTATTTGTTTCCACTTAAATTAGCTCCCTACAAACAGTCTCTTGTTAAATGCATGCCTAGCTATCCACTCACAGTAACCATGAATAAAGAGACCCTCCAATTCACTACAACCATCTCCTTTTAGTTAAAAAGTCACAAAACACAACTTTTTCACTGACATTTTGACTCTCTGCCTGAAAACAAGTCATTGCTATAGTTAATATAAAATTTCTATGAACTCATTTGGAATTCTTCATGATTATTGAGGTACTACATCGTTAACTGCTTTGGATTAAATAATGGCAATAATGAAAAGTCATTCAAATACCTGGAACTAGCATAAAAGTAATTCAAATTTATTTCTAATTTTTTAGCTTAAGCCATTCTGATCTCTTCTACCTTGCTTATTTTCTCCAATAAGGGTTATTTTATTTTATTTTTTTACTGGAAAAATACATGTTGCTTTATTTTTCAGGTACCTATCTTTGACTTTTTATTGGAGTATAATTACTTTACAATGTGTTAGTTTCTGCTGTACAACAAAGCGAATCAGCTATATGTATCACATATATCCCATTCCTCTAGAATCTCCCTCCCATTCCACACTCCATCCCTCCCATTGAGGTCATCACAGAACACCGAGCAAAGCTCCCTGTGCTATACAGCTATTTTAATGACATCCTGATGATTGTTTGTTAAGTCAACTATCTGAGAAACTAACAGTTTGATGCATGCTCATCTTCCTGAGCTAAGCTATGTTTGTGATGATCAACTTATTTTTAGAAACAAATAAATATTCATAATTTTGATTATATAAACTGAGAGAGAGAATGTCCATCTGGATAGATCTTTTCAGGGTCTCTTGTCTTATTTTTCCACATCCAAATTGGAATAAAACAAACAAACAGATGAAATAAAAACACCCTTCTTGAGAAGATAGGTAAGTCTCTGAGTTTGTAAGCATTTTTAGAAAATAATATAAATTTCATCAGTGCAAATTACAATGGTGTGATTATGTTAAAGACATAAATAAAAGGTCCATTGAGCAGTTTATTGTTTTTTGCCTATATAAATAATGAGTTCCAGTCTTCCATTTCAATACTTGTTAAAATTTCCTTTACATAGTTAAATAAATATTTGTCTGTTCAGTTCAGTCGTTCATTTGTGTCTGACTCTTTGCGACCCCATGAATCACAGCACGCCAGGCCTCCCTGTCCATCACCAAATCCCGGAGTTCACTCAAAATCATGTCCATAGAGTCAGTAATGCCATCCAGCCATCTCATTCTCTGTCGTCCCCTTCTCCTCCTGCCCCCAATCCTTCCCAGCATCAGACTCTTTTCCAGTGAGTCAGCTCATCGCATGAGGTGGCCAAAGTATTGGAGTTTCAGCTTTAGCATCAGTCCTTCCAATGAACACTCAGGATTGATCTCCTTTAGAATGGACTGGTTGGATCTCCTTGCAGTCCAAGGGACTCTCAAGAGCCTTTTCCAGCACCACAGTTCAAAAGCATAATCTAAAGGAATGATTCTTATTCCTTTTTAAAATGCTCTGAACAGAACGCTAATATCCAGTATCTACACTAAATTTAATCATTAAGTCTCAGGAAGTTTGAATGACAGACACAAACCTTTCCTTTTGATGATGTACTAAGAGTTTTTGGGTTTGGGCATCAACCAGTTTTGGGTATAGACATCAGTTCTATCCCTTATCAACTCTACAAACCATAAACTCAGAGGCTGTCTCTTCATCTGACAGAAGGGAATAATATCTATTCTATAGAGTTGTTATGAGGATCAAATGACTAAAACGTAAATATATAAATTAAAAACTCCTGGGCACATATCCTGAAATGATGAAAAATCCAATTCAAAAGGATACATGGACCTCAATGTTCATAGCAGCACTCTTCACAATAGCCAAGACTTGGAAACAACCTAAATGTACATGAGCAAGTGAACACATAAAGAAGATGCGGTTCGTATATAGCATGGACTACTACTCAGCCTGAAAGAAGAATGGAGTAACATCATTTGCAGCAACATGGATGGACCTAGAAATTATCATACTAAGTGAAGTAAGTCAGAAAGAGAAAGAAATACCATATGCTATAACTTCTATGTGGAATCTAAAAATTGACACAAATGAACTTATTTATGAAATAGAAACAGAAAGCCATACAAAATAAATTTATGGATACCAAAAGATATATACAGGGGAGGATAAATTGAGAGCTTGGGATTAGCAGATAAAAACTACTATATGTAAAATAGATAAACAAGTTTCTACTGTATAACATAGGGAACTATATTCAACATCCTGTAATAAGCTATAATGGAAAAGAATCTGAAAAAGAATACATATATGAATCACTTAAGCATTTTGCTCTATACCAGAAAATAACACAAAACTGTTAATCAACTATACTTCAAATTTTTTGACTGAGAAATTCTATTTACACAACTTGTAGTAGTAGTAGTAAATCTTCATCAACTCTTTCATTCATTTAGTATTTAGACTCTACCACACAGTAAGTTCTATTCTTGGTTCCAGGGCTAGAGGTATGTGTGAACAATACCAGGTTTTTTCTCTGCTTCCATGGAGCTTACATTCTGATGAATAGATGGATAATAAGCAAAGCCATGAGTGTTTAAGAAATGATACACATATGATGGAAACACAATGGAGAGGTGTGTTTTAGAGTAGCTGGAGTGCTTCTTCTGCACTCAATAGGCAGGAAGTCCCTAGGAGAGGTGATATTTACAGTGAAACCTGAACAAAAGGGAAGGGGCATCCGGAGCATGAGGGGAGAACGTTTCAACCCACAACAGCAGAACAGATGCAAGCTTGGCAGCTAAAGCAGCACATCCTCCTCTTGGCAGAGGATAGTGGGAGGAGGTGAAAAACAGGGGTGGGTCATGGTCAGAAGGAGCCCTGAGAGCCATAACAATGTTCTTGCCTGGAGAATCCCAGGGACGGGGGAGCCTGGTGGGCTTCCGTCTATGGGGTCACACAGAGTCGGACACGACTGAAGTGACTCAGCAGCAGCAGCAGCCCCAAGGCCACAGGTGCAAGGCCTTGTACCAAGGCCATACATGAGGAGCCAAGAACAAAGGTCACCTCCTAGGCTGACTAAGCCCCTTCGTAACTGTTGCCAAAAGCCCGCTGGATCATCACCATCAGGCTTCCTGATCCCAAATCAGGCAAAAATGTGCATCCTGGTAGTCACTCTATAGCATCCTAACCAATCACCTAATGTCAACCTTCCAGCAGGAATTTTCTTTGTCTTGAGGCCATAAAAATTGGCTATTAACCCATGAATACTGTCAACTTTACCAGGCCTGTCAGAAGGTCAGCCCACTGTGCTCACAGCACTCTCATTATCTCTGCTCTTTGTTCTTAAAAAATTCACTTCCTTTCGAAATGCTATGTCTGGAAATTCTTTTCCAACCCGGCACTCAGCCTGCCTCAATATGAACTTAGACATAGTCAAAGATTTGTTTGGAAGGATGTTAAAGAAAGTTATAATACAGAATGATCGCCATAATATACCATAAATTACAATAAAATGTTATGTATCCTGTAAGTTTCTTTTAGAGTAATACTTTGAGACATGGAAAAAGGGGATGCATTACTATAGTTTGAGAGGAAAAAGGTATGAATAAGGTGATTCTACATTTGTATAAATATATATAAATTTTAGAAGACAAGAATATAAAACTATTTAAAGATTTACTTTGAAGTTTTTCAGTGTTAAGATTAGAAGTGTTTATATTACTTTCTGTATCTTTGGTTTTGTATTTTCAAGTTCACAAAAATTGGAAAATTAATGGTCATAAACACAAATGACTTTAAAAGTATCAGCCAATCAGTCAGTTCAGTCACTCAGTGTGTTCGTGTCTTTGTGACCCCATGGACTGCAACATGTCAGCTTCCCTGACCATCACCAAATTTCGGAGTTTACTCAAACTCATGTCCATCGCGTTGGTGATGCCATCCAACCGTCTCATCCTCTGTCATCCCCTTTTCCTCCTGCCTTCAGTCTCTCCCAGCATCAGGGTCTTTTCTAGTGAGTCAGTTCTGCACATCAGGTGGCCAAAGTATTGGAGCATCAGCATCAGTCCTTCCAATGAACTCCCTGGATTGATCTCCTTTAAAATGGACTGGTTGGATCTCCTTGCAGTCCAAGGGACTCTCAAGAGTCTTCTCCAACACCACAGTTCAAATGCATCAGTTCTTCAGTGCTCAGCTTTATTTATAGCACAACTCTAGCATCCAAACATGACCACTGGAAAAACCTTAGCCTTGACTAGACAGACCTTGGTTGGCAAAGTAATGTCTCTGCTTTTTAATATGCCATCTAGGTTGGTCATAGTTTTTCTTCCAAGGAGCAAGCAGCTTTTAATTTCATGGCTGCAGTCACCATCTGCAGTGATTTTGGAGCCCAAGAAAATAAAAGTCTCTCACTGTTTCCATTGTTTCGCCATCTATTTGCTATGAAGTGATGGGACCAGATGCCATGATCTTAGTTTTTTGAATGTTGAGCTTTACGCCAACTTTTTCACTCTCTTTCACTTTCATCAAGAGACTCTTTAGTTCTTCTTCACTTTCTGCCATAAGGGTAGTGTCATCTGCATATCTGAGGTTATTGATATTTCTCCTGGCAATCTTGATTACAGCTTGTGCTTCATCTAGCCCAGCATTTCACATGATGTACTCTGCATATAAGTTAAATAAGCAGGGTGACAATATACAGCCTTGACATACTCCTTTTCCTATTTGGAACCAGTCTGTTGTTCCATGTCCAGTTCTAACTGTTGCTTCTTGACCTGCATACAGATTTCTCAGGAGGCATGTCAGGTAGTTTGGTATTCCCATCTCTTGAAGAATTTTCCACAGTTTATTGTGATCCACACAGTCAAAGGCTTTGGCATAGTCAATAAAGGAAAGTCTTTCTGGAACTCTCTTGGTTTTTCTATGATCCAGTGTATGTTGTCAATTTATCATGGTTCCTCTGCCTTTTCTAAGTCCAGCTTGAACATCTGGAAGTTCTCGGTTCACATACTGTTGAAGCCTGGCTTGGAGAATTTTGAGCATTACTTTGGTAGTGTGTGAGATGAGTTCAAGTGTGAGGTAGTTTGATCATTCTTTGGTATTCCCTTTCTTTGGGATTGGGATGAAAACTGACCTTTTCCAGTCCTGTGACCACTGCTGAGTTTTCCAGATTTGCTGGCGTATTAAGTGCAGCACTTTCACAGTATCATCTTTTAGGATTTGAAATAGCTCAACTGGAATTCCATCACCTCCACTAGCTTTGTTCACAGTGATGCTTCCTAAGGCCCACTTGACTTCACATTCCAGGATGTCTGGCCCTACGTGAGTAATCACACCATCTTGATTATCTGGGTCATGCAGATCTTTTTTGTACTGTTCTTCTGTGTATTCTTGCCACCTCTTCTTAATATCTTCTGCTTCTGTTAGGTCCATACTATTTCTGTCCTTTATTGAGCTCATCATCTTTGCGTGAACTGTTCCCTTTGTATCTCTAATTTTCTTGAAGTGATCTCTAATCTTTCCCATTCTGTTGTTTTCCTCTATTTCTTTGCACTGATCGGTTTTAACAAAACAGCTAAATGTACTAAGAAAGATTTAGCAAAAACAGTTTTATCAACACTTCATTCTGTAACATTACAGTAACTTTATTAGCTAAGACGTATTGATATATTCTAATTTGCTTATAAAAATATTTCTTCATAATTTTTACAAAGCAAAAATTATCTCAGCATTTCTTCCTGTTCTTTGCATGTATACATTTTTGGTTCCAGAGAACTTTCCATACAATGTCACATACTTCACCATTTTTACCTTTTACTATGAATAACTGGCATATGGTTAGTCCGTCCATCACTCTTAAATTTACTTGGGAAAATGCAATGTGATAACCACTCCTATTAATTCCAAAACAAACAGACTAGGCCCAAGAAATGCTTTGTTTTCCCTTAATGGTTGATGAGGATGCCACCCTGGGAATGATCGACTGTGTGAACTGGGCTGCACAAGGACAAAAGGGGGAAGAACGGATAGGGTTTATCATAGACATTGGATATTATTATACAGATCTGCAGTTGAGGACTTAATGCAACATCTTCCTTTATCAAATATACATTCCCATGATCATCTACTGAGCTGCAACAATGTAATTAACTCAGGTGTAATAAATATTATCTTCCTGTACTAAACAGTAACATCTTATTTACCAAATTAAATCAATCCCTGGGCTGTGTCTTGAAATTCTACTTAATTTCCCCTGAAATCTTATGAAGGAAATCTAGTATTTGTAAAAATCAACCCCTCAGCATTTGGTGTTAAAATTTGATGTAAGAGCTAATATGTCAGCTACTTGCATTTAATTAAAAATGTTTGCTTGTAACAAAGAAATTAGAGAAATATCTTATATAATGGTATTCAAGTCAACATTAAGGCCAGATATAAGCTGAAACCCAAGATTTTATTTTAAATATGTGTTTAAATAAGTATTCAAGTTCATAATAGAACATTCCTTTAGGAGATATACTGCAAGGATACTCTTCTCAGCCCAATGAACTGGTGAATCCATGTAAAAAGACCGTAATCCAAGTTCAGAGCAATAACTGGTTATCAATGACTTTCTACAGACAATAACAAATTGCTACATTTACAAATTAATAAGCAGAAGTATCATTAAATTCCACTAACATTTATTTCTATGTGCACTGCTTTGTGCTAATTTTGTAGGAAGAACTGTAACAAAACTGAAATAAGCAAACAACCTACTACTCTTTATATTCAATGGTTTTTCTTTGCCTTAAACTTACCACCTCTACCTTGCAATTTATGTGCCTCTTTCTTGAGGAAGGTGTAGATATATCCAGCTTAGTAAGGAAGTCTGAGACATTACCATAATCTGTTTAACGTATTTTTAATGGGTTTAATATTCAGAGCATTTCAGTTGATTTATTTTTCTGCATTATTTGGTTATACGGTTTTGACATTTTAATTACTCTATTATTCAAACGCTACATTTTCAGGTAGTTAGTACCTAGGGCTGGGACCCAATGATAATTACTTTGTCAACAATTTTTACTTTGGCAGATTTATTTTTGCTCCCTACAGTGAGCAATGGAAAAAGGCAAAATTAGCACTGAGGCATTACCAGTTTTGCTCCACCTCAACACTCTTTCAACCCACTGTCAAAAGCTATTAGAGGGACTTCTCTAGTGGTCCAGGAGCTAAGACTCCGTGCTCTCATTGCAGGAGGCCCGGGTTTGATCCCTGATCAGGAAACTAGATGCCACATGTCAGAATTAAGAGTTCACATCCCACACACTGCAGCTAAAATATCCTGCATGCTGCAACAAAGATCAAAGATACTTCCTGCTGCAACTAAAGACCTGGTACAGCCAAATACATTAAAAAAAAAAAAAAAGCTGTTAGAGATTATCATTTGACTATAATATTTTAAACTAGATTTTTTCATAAAAGCTAAATTCAAAAATGAGTTAAGAACAATTGTAAAATATTCTGTGGCATATTTGTGTGTCAAGCACTGATTTTTACATCATTTGGGAAAAATCATGAAAACCATGTATTCAGAGTTAAAAAGAAGGTAAGTTTTCAAACATGAACCTGTGCTTCATGGGAAGAAAGAAGTATTTTTTAAATGATTGCTTTGTTATAATGTTTTCATCTCATCCCAGAAGAATAGCCTACTTTATCCATCATGGCAGTCAAAGTAAACAGAGTTTAACATCTACTTACTCGCTGAGCTTAATAAAGAAGTCATTATATTATATCCAAAAATCACTAAAAACGATTGGCTCATGTCGAGTTGGAAAACCAGCTTATCATAGTGCATGCAAGGCTGACACTTTGTTTTTCCAGGTTTTGAATTGTTCCTTTTGTCACAAGCTCTAAGTACACATCTGATATTAAATTATACTTTTTATTAAGTAAAGCATATGAATCAATGACTGGTTCCATTACCAATTTTCACGTGAGTAGATAACACACCCATGCTATTTCACAGTTCAACACAGAGAGGACGTTTTGGGTTTTAGAAATTGCTCTGATTCCTTCAATTTAATCCCCCCGGCCCCCGCCCAACTTTAGGTCTCACAGGGTTCAAGTTTTCAGTCCCTCATCAGCTGATTGCACTCTCAGTGCAATCTGATGGTGTACAAAATAGTCTCGGGGGTTTCTCCTTCAGATTCTGACACATCTACAAATATTCTTAAAATGAATAAAGAAAATAAGATAGCAAACACATGAACCATTTTAAAACAATGACTGAGTTAGTTTATAAAACGTTTCCATTCTGGAAATGATTAAAATATAAACTTTTGGTGAGTAAGAATTTCAAACTCTGTAATCTAAAACTATGCTTTAGAAAAACTTTAAAGCAAGAATTCTTTTTGGTATAAAAAAGTCATTTATTTAAAGTCAAATTTATTACTATTTGTGTATATATATGTATTTAATGATACATATCACCATACATTTATATGTACACACACACACACACATATATGCATAAATACACATATGTTCTACTTCCTTTCTTTCCACAATTCCTGCCCCTCACTCCCCAATTGCAACCTAGAAATATAAACTCCACGAATACAGGAACTTTGTTTACTGTACATAACTCAGGGCCTACTACACTGAAAGAGGTCCATTAATATTTATAGCATGAGTACACGAGTCACCTGAGTTCTTCAGTTTCAAGTATTTAACTAACATAATTTAAAACATGATTTTCTTTCCAGGTAATTTAATCCCTTGAAATTTCAAATGTCTTAAAAATATTCTAATTATCTTCTTTATTAAACAACAGGTATAAAAACCATGGCTTCTTCAAAACTGTCTCTGCTTCCTAGGTTTATTTGTTTTTAGGCTTATTTTTTCCTTCACATCAGTTGAGTGGCACATATAAGACAGTAAAACACTGGGGATCTCTGTCCACCATACAGGTAAGCCAAAGGTAAGACAAATCAGAACAATTCTTTGCAGATAACTGAGTGAAAAGGAAATGGCAACCCACTCCAGTATTCTTGCCTGGAGAATCCCAGGGACTGTGGAGCCTGGTGGGCTGCCATCTATGGGGTCGCACAGAGTCGGACACGACTGAAGTGACTTAGCAATAGCAGCAGAGCTAAAAGGATAGTGTTCATGTGAAAGAATTGGATGGGATGCCTGGTGGTCATATGGCTTCCCTGATGGCTCAGCGATAAAGAATCCACTTGCAATACAGGAGACGCAAGATACATGCGTTCAATCTCTGGGTCAGGAAGACCCCCTAGAGAAGGAAATGGCAACCCACTTCAGTATTCTTGCCTGAAAAATCCTGTGGACAGAGGGGCCTGGTGGGCTATAGTCCAAAGGTTTGCAGAGTCATACATGACTGAGCATACACGCTTCAGTTAAGTCACTCAGTCGTGTGCGCCTCTTTGCGACCCCATGAACCGCAGAAAGCCAGGCCTCCCTGTCCATCACCAACACCCGGAGTCCACCGAAACCCATGTCCATTGAGTTGGTGATGCCATCCAGCCATCTTATCCTCTGTCGTCCCCTTCTCCTCCTGCCCTCAATCTTTCCCAGCATCAGGGTCATTTCAAATGAGTCAGCTCTTTGCATCAGGTGGCCAAAGTACTGGAGTTTCAGCTTCAACATCAGTCCTTCCAATGAACACCCAGGACTGATCTCCTTTAGGATGGATTGGTTGAATCTTCTTGCAGTCCAAGGGACTCTCAAGAGTCTTCCCCAACACCACAGTTCAAAAGCATCAATTCTTTGGCGCTCAGCTTTCTTTATAGTCCAACTCTCACATCCATACATGACCACTGGAAAAACCATAGTCTTGACTAGACAGACCTTTGTTGACAAAGTAATGTCTGTGCTTTTTAATATGCTGTCTAGGTTGGTCATAATTTTCCTTCCAAGGAGTGGGCATCTTTTAATTTCATGGCTGCAATCACCATCTGCAGTGATTTTGGAGCCCAGAAAAAGTGGATATAATATACTTATTAAGGCCAAGAATATTAGTTTTCACCTTGTGGAATCAATTAATTATGTTACCACACACACTTACATTAATGTGAAAAAAAATAAGATGTAATAAAACATGTTAAAGATATCTGACTTTAATGGTAAACCACTCAATCTGAAAAATGGTTAATGCATTCTCCTGAAAGAAATCTTCCTGTATCTGCTTGAGGACATGTCTCTAATAGATCCAGATTCTCATTTTTATTCATATCAATTGCTGGAGAAGGACAGAAGGGGAAATCTTTAATTATGGTATAAGCTATTTACTTTTCAGGATATAAAAAAGGCATGGTTTAAATTCTGAAGTATATTTTTAATATATAATTAATATATAATTTACTTTTTGAAAGCAAAATTAGTTTTCTAATCCCACATATAAAATATCATGTGCCTCCATATTTACATGCCATTCTACAATGGTGAGGCTGTCACAAATTTAGGTTACATAAATACGCATATAAATTGTTAGTGTACACTGCTCCTTATGCATTTTCTCCATTGTAAAAAGACGACAAAGCCATGCTTGCAGAGATGTGAATATTAAAGGATGTTGTACAGTGAAACCCCACTGCACAGTTACTACTTTAGTAGATGGTAGCCATTATCAACATCATCATTAAATTTCAACATGCGACTCTAAGTCCTTCAGATGAAAAGAATGTCAGAAAATGGTCACCAAGTTGCTACAGTTTGCAGACACTAACAAAGCTATCAGGAAACAACCTGGAATTCACTCAAGTGTTACCTTTGGACATTAAAAAAAACGACAACAAAACCGGAGTCTTCCAAATATATTATTCTTGCTGTATTACTCTACTTACTTGAGTGTATCCAAGCTTTAGTTCAGGGATAATACCTACATGCTGCTGCTGCTGCTAAGTTGCTTCAGTCATGTCCGACCCTGTGCGACACCATAGACAGCAGCCCACCAGACTCTGCTGTTCCTGGGATTCTCCAGGCAAGAACACTGGAGTGGGTCGCCATTTCCTTCTCCAAAGCATGAAAGTGAAAAGTGAAAGTGAAGTTGCTCAGTCGTGTTTGACTCTTTGCGACCCCATGGACTGCAACCTACCAGGCTCCTCCATCCATGGAATTTTCCAGGCAAGAGGACTGGAGTGGGTTGCCATTGCCTTCTCCGAATACCTACATGACTCCATTATATTTCTGCTGACACAACTGTATGACTATTCTTAATATAGGATTCATTCAGACATTATCCCTTCTTGCTTAAAGCATGTCAATCTAAAATAGCTCACACATTGAGAACTGGAGTATCCTGTCAATCCATTTTCTTCTCCTAAAGATGTCTTTATTAGCCTAATGCTTCCCACTTATCTCTCTACAGCCATCTGTGAAAGCTGAATAGCTTGAGATACCCTGTGCTACTTATAAATCTTAGCCTATACCAACACCTGTGTGTATGACTGAAGTACAGTAAGTAACAAAGATGAAAGTCGAGTGTTTCCGTAATGATTTAGTGGACTTAACAGTCTTTCCTGTTAAAATGGTACTATTTGAAAATAAATAGTTAAACTAAACAATTTTAAGTCCTCTTCCAGCTAATATACAGTTACTGAAATAAATTTCAGATAAAATTTTGGTTGGCTATATTACAAAAGCTTTTGCTCATTGACATAGAGGAGTTTTGGGGATTTGGTTATTTTTCCCTCTATTTTTTTAAAAACAGTTTGAACCTATAGAAACCTTTCATTACACTTAATAGATACATTCCTCCCTTCTCAAATAAAATTAATGGTAGATAATTTTCATGAATATATGACACATATACACACATGTGATATGCATTATAAATATAATTAATATAACAAAATCTTCGGGATTTTAATATAAGGACAGGTAGGCCTGGTGTGCTGCAGTCCATGGGGTCGCAAAGAGTCGGACACAACTGAGCGACTGAACTGAACTGAACAAAGCCTTGAGAACTACTTTATTTTTTCTTACTAATTTACATGGAGGAAATCATGCTAGCCTCAGTTAAGATGAGATTAAGTAATTTTTATCACTTTTGAAATGTTGATCTAAAAATAATATGCTTAATGATAAACTACTAAGGAAGTTACTAGAGTCAGTAATGTAACTTATACAAATGACACAATCATCATGGTACATTGCAAGTAGCCACTTTTCATTTTTCTGGTTATTTTTAACCATGTACATTAATAACAGTCTTACTGAGGAGAGAAGGACTACCCTCAATAAGGCAAGAATGCAATAGGAAAGATGGATGCTGCTATGGATTGAATGCTCATTTGTCCTCCAATTCATATGTTAAATCCTAATGCCCAGTGTGAGAGTATTTGGAAGTTGGGCCTCTGGGAGGCAGTTATTAGGTTATGAGTGTAGAGCTCTCATTAATCTGATTAATCCACTTATGATACAAAAAAGAGGCTCAATAAATTGCTTTCGACACTTCCACCATGTGAGTACACAGCAAAAAGATGGCTTTCTAGGAAACAAGCCTGTACCATACATGAAATCTGCCAGTGCAGATACTGGATTCTAGACTCCAGAACTTGAGGAATAAACTTCCATTGTTTATATGAGTTACTTAGTCAATGGTATGGTTTTAGCAGCTTGCATGGACTGAGATAGAAATGTCAACCAATAATTGAAAATTAAATGAGTGTAGTCTACGAAAGAGGCATGTACAGGGGTGAAAGAAAAGAGAGCAGTCAATTTTAAAAGGAGGATTAAGGAAGTTTTCATAGAAGGGAGAGCATGTCAAATGAGTCTGGAAGGACGAATCAGAGTTTGATGGGCAGTATCTGCAAACAGGAGGAGGCTTGTAGTGTCACACAGGTAAGGCTGGGGTGCTTCTAGGTTGGGCTTGGCCAGCAAAAAGGTGGAGGAGATCACAGTAGACAAATGAAAGGGGGCCAGGTAAAGCTCCTTGATGCATTCACAACTCATCTTATTCCGCTTCTGGTCACTCTGCAGTAGTTATTCAACTTTTAATTAACACTTCTGCTTGTCCCTGAATACCTTCTGCTCATTCACAACTGTGAATCAGAGGTTTACACTATTCCCCTTATCATAATGATGTTATGCTTAGAATTATTCCCTGACTGAGTAGACCTGTTCTTAAAGTTCCGTTCATAAACACTTCAATCTCCTGTCTCTAATTTAGAGGAGACTTCAGTTCTAAATATCCTATGTCTCCTCCAAATTCTGGCACTTCTCTCTAGTTTTTAGAGATACCTTCCTATCAAGTACTAGACTGACATCTAAGTCAGACTCCTTTAGAAGGAGACTTTTAAATTCACGAAAAATGTTTAATGTAAACATCATAAATCTATAAAGGTTATGAAAATAAGTAAGGACACATGAGCATCTGTCTGTTCAGTAGGACTGGTATTCCAACACCATGATGCTGCTTTTTCATTTTACTACATGTGAAATCCTAATATGAGAGTTCAAAATATGAATGGAGGCCACACTGAAGGACTGAAAACATAGGATAAAGCAGAACCCAGGAGAAGGAGAACAGGAAAGCACCAGAGTCGTCAGTGCATCTGGTCACCTAGGGTCCCATGCAGGGACAGCAAAGCAGCAGCCAAGCCTAACCCAACATCCATGGTTTGTGGGCTCCGACCTAGGAATCTACCTGCAAAACCTTTACCCTCAAAAGCTTTCTCCACAAACATGACTTTCAGAGTCAGGTGCAAACTTGATAAAAGTTAAA
This sequence comes from Moschus berezovskii, assembly GCF_049115385.1. Taxonomy (NCBI): domain Eukaryota; kingdom Metazoa; phylum Chordata; class Mammalia; order Artiodactyla; family Moschidae; genus Moschus; species Moschus berezovskii. The sequence continues at coordinate 12,434,265 of NC_142471.1, read as the reverse complement.
GTTATTGCAAAAATAAACAAGAATAAAGGAGACGGTGTACAGAAGCATTCAATAATTTTATAATCCGAGTTATAGACAAGTCGGGTTCCATTTACATATGAAATACTCTCTGGAGGCTGATATGGATGGATATAGAGATGAACTGAGCGAACATCGCCATTGTTTCAGATGGTTGATAACTAACACGTGAGGGAAAGAGACTCAGCTTTATGTTCTGAGTGATACACAGCAGCCAGCCACAATCCACTCCTGGATTATGGCACCAATTTATCAGTACTTCCCACCTCGGAAACAATTCATGACTCATTTGAAAATTGTCACCCATTCCAACCACTGAATTCTGTCCAACACAAGTCCAAAAGAAAATACTTTAAATTTCTTCATAATAAGAACAAGTATGCAGTCTGTTTTAGAGCATAGGATTATGAAAACGAACGTTCAAACTCTCCTTTTCCACCACCTTGTGACACATATTCTATTCTTCTATCTCCTTTCTTTCTTCCCTTTCTGTCCAGAAAGTCATTTTAAATGTTGTAACAGCCCAATCTTCCTAACAAATAAGGAGCTGATATTCCCTGTTAGGCCTAAAAAAAGTCAATGGATTTCTGTTACTTTTATTTTTTTTTCTTTCTTATTTTTTTAAATTATGAAAGTATGATAACACATTTATAGAAGATGTGGAAAATACAGAACAAAGTTACATATAGTTCCACTCTGTATTACAATTATTTTTTAATTAGATAAATTAAGATTTTTAGTTGGAACTTCAATATCAAGCTCTCAAAAATTAATAGAATGAATGGACAGAAAAGTAGAAGGATATAGTAGACCTGAAAAGCACAATGAACCACTTTAATATAATTAAGATTTATATAATTTTCACATAATAGCAGGATATAAATTCTATTCAGGTTCCCAGGAGACAAGGAACTTATCCCGGGATATAGAACAAAGGGCAAAAATCTCACGGTCTAAGGATATTGAAATAATACAGAGCCTGCTCTCTCATCACTGGGGAAGTTATGTTAGAAATCAGTATCAAAAGATATTTGAAAATAACCCACATATTTTCAAATGCAGTGGGTCACTTTCGTTTATTTATTTTTTAAATTAATTATTTATTTTTTATTATTTTTATTGGAGGCTAATTATTTTACAATATTATATTGGTTGGTTTTGCCATACATTGACATGAATCTGCCCCGGGTATACATGAGTTCCCCTTCCTGAACCTCCCTCCCACTTCCCTCCTCCCCTTATCCTCCCTCTGGGTCATCCCTGCACACCAGCCCGAGCATCCTGTAACAGGCATCGACCCTGAACTGGCAATTCGTTTCACTTTCATTTTTTAAATCAGGATGTCATATTTTTTGTTTGTATTTGTAATTTGATTTAAATTATTTGTTTGTCTTTTTTGAAATTCTGGATCTAACAGAGCAAATCCTGTAATTGGATACATTTCTTAAAGTTCCCTAAATATAACATATGGCAAGACATTTTCAGAAATAGAGAATCTCTGACGCATGTTATTTTACAATTGCACTAGATAGTAATCTGTGAATATACTTTCAAAATTCCCAACAAATTTGCCAGATATTGTGTTAAACCATCTTAACAAAAGCATTATGGAGTATATTTTAATTATTTCCATTTTATTTCTCAGAAATTGAGAATTCAAATAGTTCAGTTTCTACTTTAGTTTTCACCATTAACTCATAAATAGTTTTGAACCGAGGGCTTTCTGATTCCAAAACCTATAGTTAGTACCATAATCCCAAGCTTATCCAGTGAACAATAATCACTAATGCTGACTGATTACCTAACAAGTGTCACACAGTGCTGCTAAGTGCTTAACCAAATTAACTCATGTAATTCACACAACAATCCTATGAAATAAATACTCATTATTAGACCCATTTTACAGATGAGGAAACTAAGGCACAGAGCAGTTAAATGACCTGTCCAACACTGCAGAGCTGGAAAATGATGAAACTGGGTTGCAACCCCATGCAATCTGACTCTAGCCCTGCTTCACCCCACCATACTTAAGCACTATGCTACAATATAAGCAAGTGACTTCATGTTACCTGTTAATTAAGATTTTTGTTTCACTTATATGTAAACATTTTATCTGTGTGATAAACCATTGCCTCTTCAATGGTAATCATATCCAGTTTCTGGAAAAGAAACTGCAAACCACTTTTTATTGCACTGGCTTGATTATATAATAATTCATTCAATTTTAGTGGAATAGTCTTTCTCTATATTAATTACTAAATACATTTGTCAAAATTTTCATTTTCAGTTTTTTAGTTTAAACAGACTAGTGCTGCATTCTGTTGTCTAAAGGGGATGGTCAGGTAAGGTGTTAAAGAGATTTCAGGAAACAAAAATTTTAATGTATTAAAACTGAATAAGCAATATCTGACTGCATTTCTACATTGTCCCCTTGGTATCCTGAAATGAAATGACACTTGAAAAGTATCTTGTATCTTGTCTCTTCTAAGTATAAAACACCTAAAAATACACTCTAATGGAGTAAATATCCTGGAGATCAGAACTAGAAGCCTAATTATTATGGTTGATGGGGATTTGTGTGCAAGTATGTATGAGGAACATGTGCTCCTTATTTAATCATAACTTTCTCAAATACAAAAAAAATAACTGGGGTCATTAATTTAATTATAATCTTATTTATATTTTAGGTGAATAACGTATAAAATATTTGACTCTATTAACCAATTTTTTAAAAAAATTGTGATTTTTTTTTTCCACTTGTGAAAAAAGTCTTTTTTTCTTACTTGTGATATTAGTGAGCCACAGATATCATCTATTTTTTATGGGGTTTTACAGTTAATAATTTCACATTCAGGATCTCATTTATCCTTTAAAGCAATCTTATGAATTAGGTAAAGCAGAATGTCTGTCTCTCATTTTGTAGATGAAGAAACTGAGTCCTAAAGATTTAAGGGACTAGTTTGATGATAAATGTTGGGGCTGGAACTAAAATTAAGGGAATTGAGTAGAATTTCCTTTCAATGACACCATAGACATCCCATGTCAATTACCATATGATACCTGTGTAAGTGAAGTATATCAGATACCCTGTCAGGTACAACTGCAATAAAATTGATCTGTTTCAAAATATTAAGCTAAATAAGATTTTTTTTACACTACCAGATTTATATCATATTACAGAACCAAAAGTCACTGAAACTTTCCAGTGACTACTTTGATTCAGTTAAAAGGGAGGTAAAATTCTATACTTCTGAATTCTGCCTATTTAGATATATGACCATATCAAAAAGTAAAAATATATGATAATGCATTAAATGTACTTTTTCGTTTTGCAATTGGTTGGTACATAGACTGTCTAGCTATGTTTCATAATAGTTACACAAATTAACATGTCTTACATATTTTTTTGCAAGACAAATGCATACTGTGTTGAAAATCTCAATATATAACCACATAAATGATACTGAATAGAGACTGACTTACTAGTGAGGAGCCATGGTGGTATAAATCATGATGGGAATGGGTATGGTTCAGTCAATCCACAGTCCACTGAGAAACTCGTAACAGAAATACGTGCCATCACTGTTCAGACCTAAGTAGACACACAGAGAAAAGACAGTTAGTAAATACCATTTTTTACCATTTGCACAAGAGCATCTTTACAACCTGCAGCATTAAAAAATAAAAAGACGCCTGACAAGCAATCCAATGACAGGGCTTTAATTTATACAACTCTGTTAATGAGTAGTATAGCAGTGGAACCACACTATGTAAATCGGTAAAGAAGTAAAAAGTTTAGTGATCAGACATTATATAGTGATTCAGTTCAGTTCAGTTCAGTCGCTCAGTTGTGTCCAACTCTTTGTGACCCCATGAATCACAGCACGCCAGGCCTCCCTGTCCATCACCAACTCCCGGAGTTCACTCAAACTCATGTCCATCGAGTCGGTGATGCCATCCAGCCATCTCATTCTCTGTCGTCCCCTTCCCTCCTGCCCCAAATCCCTCCCAGTATCAGAGTCTTTTCCAGTGAGTCAACTCATCGCGTGAGGTGGCCAAAGTATTGGAGTTTCCTAATAAATTTAGTAGTAAACTGTATCACATTACTGGAAGGCTATAAATTTATCAATAAAAACCTAACCCAAAACATTTAACACTCTGTTGTAAATTTTGAGGGGGTGGGTTATATGCTAATCACTTATAGCATGTCTGCGTATAAAATTTTAGTTAGTCTTGACAACAGCATTGCAATGCAGGTAGTCCCTCATTTAACAATATTTAAGGCTGTGAGTAGGGCCCTGTTCTATAATCTAGGCTTCTTTTTCATATCACGTGGAGTATGCCAAGCACACACTTCTTCCTATGCTAACTTGTGCTCCCTATGAATTAGGGTATGAATAGCAGATATCAAGAGGATTATAAAAACACGTATGTCTGTTTCACACTTAGTATCCTAGAAAACAAGTATGGTAGTCTACTCATCTTTGTATGTCAAAATGTAAGATCTTTTGGGTACACGCAGATATTTGTTGGTTAAATAAATGAATAGCAGCAACAACAAAAGTAGAAACTGAAAAGAGAAAGTCTCAAGTCACACTTTTGCTAATTCTTTACTTATCAGAATTGTCTTCCTGTTTGCAACACAATCTCAAGAGGAAAGAGTAAGAAGAATCATCTAAAAATCATGTGAAGTTCAAATACATATCATTAAAAGAAATACAAACTATTTAGCAGTCAGTTTAATTTAGTTCAATTGGAGAGGTTTCTGAAAAACAAAAAAGGTAAAATAAAAAATTTCCAGAGAAAGAAGAAAAGAATCCACCTTTCACTTCTAGATCAGATCAGCTGCTAACAAAGTCTAAGCACCTTGCCTGTGACCTCAAGCGGGGAGGACCCACAGATAGAGAAGAAAATGGAAATAGCTAAAGACTCCAAGTAGAAACTGCATGATCACAAGAAACTACGAAGTGCTGCTCTGCATTGGAGATGCTGCAGAGAAAGCAGTCAAACTGGAGACCATGATGGTCAGATTCCACTTTACCCTGCAGAAGAAACAAGCATCCTGCCTGTGTAGAGCAGGGGCTGGCAAACTGTAGACTGCTGCCTGTGAGCTAAAAATGGTTTTCACATTTTTAAATCGTTGGAGGAAATCAAAGGAATCATTTAAGTGTAAATTATTTGAAATTCAAATTTCAGAGTCTATAAATAAAGTTTTGTTGGAATACAGCCACAACATCTCACGTATATATTGTCTCTGGTTACGTTTACGCTATAACGGTAATGTTGAGAGGTTGTGAAAGAACAGTATGACCTGAAAGGCTAAAATATATTTACTATTTGACCCTTTACAGATATCATTGGCTGATTTCTGGTCTAGAGAATTATTAGTTCTCAATTTGGAAGGGATGATATTAAAGAAAGGGAGTGCTTTAGAGCAGATTGGAAGCAGGGGCTGGGAATCCATTTCCCTATATAGATCCAGGGCAATGCAGTATTATGAGTATAGCAGGGCTTTTCCTGGGGGCACTGGGGTTCTTCCCAGAGGAAGTACCAGAAAGGAGGGTAGATTCAGCCATACTCAATCTGGCATACAGGCTACAGGCTGGACCAATGAGGGTGGATGGAGAAATCTGGCCACCAGAATAAATGTCATTTTTCAGTATGACAGAATGAATTTCTCATGAAGAAAATCAAATCTCCAGGTTCTGATTCTCTCCCTGTATGTGCCAGCCTCTAGAAAGGCAAATAACCAGTTTCTTTTTTGGTTTGTTTTTTGTTGTTTTCTTGCTGAAGATCTTAGAAAGATTATAAGAGAAAACAGAGACATTCTAAGCAGGTAAAAGACACTCCATCGATCCCATAGAAAAGCAAAAAGTTGGTCATATCTAATAACAGATAAACAGGGGATAAAGCAAAACAAAACAAAGCGTAAGAACTATATTAAAAAGAATCTGCTACATAATACCTGAAAATATACAGAGAGGAAGCATTTTCATTTGAAGGATATCAAAGAAAAGTTAAAATAAGTTTTCTAGAATAGCCACTCCATGCTTTTGATGAAGTTTGAGACAATACAGAATAAAATTCCAAAGATTTATCTTCAGAGAAGTTAATTAAACTGAAACAAATGAAAAGACACTTAAGTGGTTTCCTATTTAAGTATTAATTGCATCTTGATGACAAGAAAAGGGGTTTTGATCTCAGAGACTTGGGTCTGAACATCAATTCCACTACTTTTCTTGCTGTATGACCTTGGGCAACTGACTTTCTATTCAAAGTCTTAATTACATCACTTCTTAAACAGGGTTATTCTGAGAACCGTAGGACCAAATATGCAAAAAATGTCCAGCATACTGCCTGCCACATAGGAGGCACAGGGTATTTACCAGCTTCCTATGTACTTTCTGATCCCCTTACCCTAACACTAATCATCTACCACAGTCATCACAGCTGTAGGAAAATGCTAGGTCTCTCTCATGTTGTCATATTTGACTTTGCATCTTATTTTTGCTGGGTGAACTATACCTTTTAAACTTTGGACTCCTCTCTAACTGGTAAATTGGTATTTACTTAAAAATTTAACTCAGAAATGAATTCTGCAACCTCCTTAATCCCTTAGACAAAAAATATACAGCCACAACATTTTGTGTATAAACCTATTTTTATGATTAATACTGTATTCTTTTTTATTTACATGTGTCTTTCCCAGGAGGCTATATCTTGGCCAAGTGTATTGATGTGATACATCAAGATGACCAACTACAGCCTCCTGTAGAAGATGGACATGTGAACACATACACCTGCCTACATTTCTGCTTATTCACTAGCCTTACAGCAGAGATTGTGCCCTGATGCTTGCTGAACAGACAGCATCTCTTTCATGCCAGATGCAACTGGGAGTCAAGCAGTGAGTTCATAAATGCTTGGTCGTAATAGGCTCTATTATTTTTTTAAAGAATAAAGAATGAAAAAAAGAATAATGATGGAAAGATGGTGAAGATTTGATTTTTAAAAAAAAAAAGGACACTTAGCATATAGTTGCTGATCCTGATCACCTAATTATCCTGGAAATCCATATAGAAATATGCACATAATCATACAAATATCTTCATTTTATACAGTTGGTTAAATCATTTTTAGGAGAAGTTCCCAAGAACAATCTTCTCCCATGTCTTGAACATTTACCATGTGTCGCACTCTGATAGATACAACCTATAAGTAAGTTATTATTATTCTTATTTGTTTCAGAGGAGAAAATTGCAAGTGAGGAATCAAAATAGAATCTTTTTCTTGATTAATCATCACACAGGAAGTTGAAACCTAAGTCTACCAAATTCTAAAGTCAAGGTGATCCACATAACAAACTAGGCATGGTCTCTACTTTGTAAAAAGATGTGCTTAACAGAACACTCATTGTGTAAACAGTTGGTAAGTGGTAGGTGTTATAACTGCTATTATTAATACCATAAGCTAACAAAAGGGAACTGTTTGAACACTATGGAATGCTGTATTGTTAAATATATTATGCTCTATTTCTATAATAAGTATGAAAGTTATGCTAATATAAGGAAATGTGTACATGAATGCAGAATACAAAATGTTATATATAGACTTATTAAAATTATAGGCAGTTTCATGTAGGGCAGATTAACAAAAATTATAAGACAGTGTGATAAATATAATAAAATTGTGCAACTATAGGTAACTTATTTGAATTTCATCAATTTGTTTGAGAAGATGCAAATCTGCTTGAGTTCAAGTTTATGTTTTAAAAAGCAGATAATGTATAAACATTTCTAAAAGTGGTGGTAACATTCTAGACCTTCTGCACATTTGAAATCTCACTTTTTTCTTTAAGTAAAATAATATATTACCGCTGTTGCAATAAGACCTGTTTGTTAGTCCATTTATTTATTTTGCTATTGGAAATGGAAATATTTAGAGGCAGATTTAAAAATAAGAATGACTGAAGTGAAGTTGTCTTTGAAATGGAGTCATTTAAACCATCTACTCTAGTTAAAGGGCTTCCCTTGTGGATCAGCTCAGACTGCAATGAGGGAGACCTGGGTTCTGCCCCTGGGTTGGGGAGATCCCCTGGAGAAGGGAAAGGCTACCAACTCCAGTATTCGGTCGGGCCTGGAGCATTCCGTGGACTGTATGGTCCATGGGATCGCAAAGGGTTGGGCACGACTGAGCGACTTTCACTTTCATTTTAGTTAAAATACACATAGTTTATCTTAATATTTCCCAATTAGCATAAGCAATTAGCACATAGTGATGCTAACTTCTATACACAAAAGTTATATACACACACATATGAGAGAAAGAACGAGCTATTTCAGCAGAACCTCAAGAAGAATAACGTCAAAATTATCCAAAAACAAGAAAGAATATTTGACAGGAGCAACAGTGGAGACGCAGAAACGTGTTGAATTATGCTCAGCTGTCTGCATGCCAACCCTGCCATAGGCCATTTAGGGCACTGCTCATCTTAGTTTCAGACTTCCCTCTGAAGGCAGTTCTAACCACTGTCACCCACTCACGAAGCAACTAACGTTCCTTTATTCTCATTGCATTATAACAGAACAAAGTACAAAAGATTGAAAGAATTCTGTTTGATCAAAAGAACCATCTACCAAAGAAAGTGCAGGAAAGTGACCCTGATTGTAGAGCTATGAAACCTACTCAACAAGAAATCAGAAACATCTCCTCCTGTGTGTGTGGGTGGCTCTTCTTCCCCATAATAGTTATGCCCAGAGATTCATGCCTGATTCATCCACGGTTTGAACAAACTAATGGTTAGGCCTGAGGCAAAAAGTGATATTCTCGATGAAAATACACATTTTAACTAGGTTTTCCATAATTTGAAAGTTATGTGAAAAGTTTTTCTTTCTTCATTGACTCTAGAATTATTTTGCACCAGACTGAACCCTTTTAGTAACTATATATTTGATAGCCACAGTGCTAAAGTAGGGAATAATAAACCAAAAAGAAAGACAGCCTTTGTGAAAAAGTCTCAGGCATAAGCAAACTAGGAGGTTTTATCTCTTGGTTTGTTTTAAACTGCTGCTGGGTAAGTTTCTTTATGTGTTTACATTTGTAATGAAGAAACTGTCACTTCATGTTTACGTTTACTGGCTATTAGAGTTTAAAGAATAGTTGTGCTGAGAATTAACTTCTATGTTTATTCTACATTTGCTTTCCCAGTGTTCCAGTTACTCTTTTCTCTTAATTTTAACTGAGGACAGTTAAATTAACTAGACAAAAATCAGTGGGTTTTGTTCCTTAACATGCAGTTTACAAAACAGAGACAGTGGCCTCAGTTCAGTTCAGTTGCTCAGTCGTGTCCGACTCTCCGCGACCCCATGAATCACAGCACGCCAGGCCTCCCTGTCCATCACCAACTCCCGGAGTTCACTCAAACTCATGTCCACAGAGTCGGTGATGCCATCCAGCCATCTCACTCTCGGTCGTCCCCTTCTCCTCCCGCCCCCAACCTTTCCCAGCATCAGAGTCCTTTCCAGTGAGTCAACTCGTCTCATGAGGTGGCCAAAGTACTGCAGTTTCAGCTTTAGCATCAGTCCTTCCAATGAACACCCAGGTCTAACTCTATTTAAATTTCAAATCTAACTCCAACATTATCTAACTGGACTGAGACAACCATTAGACAGGCTGTGGATAAAGGGTTCTCATGAATCAGGAAATCCTGATGGTAGAGAAGCTATCAAGCTACAGGATGAGTGGTGCTGGGGAGGTAAACTAATGCATGCTGCTGCTGCTAAGTTGCTTCAGTCGTGTCCGACTCTATGCGACCCCAGAGACGGCAGCCCACCAGGCTCCCCCGTCCCTGGGATTCTCCAGGCAAGAACACTGGAGTGGGTTGCCATTTCCTTCTCCAATGCATGAAAGTGAAAAGTGAAAGTGAAGTCTCTCAGTCGTGTCCGACTCTTAGCGACCCCATGAACTGCAGCCTACCAGGCTCCTCCATCCATGGGATTTTCCAGG